>NW_015386891.1:168238-210738 GCF_001527695.2 Protobothrops mucrosquamatus
TAAGAAGAGACTGGATAGCCATTTGTCCGAAATGGTATAGGGTTTCCTGCCTGAGCAGGGGGTTGGACTAGATGACCTTCAAGGTCCCTTCCAACTTTACTATTATTATTATTATTATTATTATTATTATTATTATTATTATTATTATTATTATTATTATTATTATTATTATTATTATTATTATTATTATTATTATTATTATTATTATTAAGCACCACAACTCAGACCAAGGCATTTATAGTCCATCCCAAGCTTCTCACTGCTGCTGGCAAAGAGATTGGAAAGAATTCCAGAAACTAAGCTACAGAAGCTTTCTCCATCTCGTTATTTTCTAATGGATATTTGATGTGGAAACCAGCATTCACAATTCTAGTCCAGTGAAATTCCAACAATGATCTCTTTTAATACTCATCCCATTTATAGGTAAATGATCAGTCACTTTGGAGAACATGAAGTGGTGTTCATTTACAGATTCTGGTGCTGTTTATAAGCATACGTAAACCACCTCATGAGGAACTTGCTACCATTCTAATTTTAGAAAGCCAGAAGAGAAATGGTGAAGCTCCTAGGTTACTACCTCTGCAATTTCGCAGTGCAAGTATGAATTGCTATTATTTATGCTTTATGTTTAACAGCTTCCAACAATTTTAGTTTGTCTAAGTTATGATTGCAATTAGTACCAAGAGTTAAATTTGCAAAAAGAGGGCAGAATCATGTGCTGTTACCTCCAGAACACCCTTTGAATCCTTGCTCACATGAAGACAACATGTGAGCATGATCTTGTGATCCTCATTCAGAATAACAGAGTTGGACGGGACCTTGGAGGTATTCCAGTCCAACCCCCTAGTCAAGCAAGAGACCCTTACACCATTTCAGACAAATGGCTATCCAGTCTCCTCTTAAAAATCTCCAGTGATGGAGCACCCACAACTTCTGAAGACAAGCTGTTCCACTGGTTAATCATTCTCACTGTCAGGAAATTTCTCCTTAGTTCTAGCTTGGTTCTCTCCTCGATTAGTTTCCATCCATTTCTTCTTGTCCTGCCTTCAGGTGTAATATTTCTGAATCTAGAAGCACTTCTCAAATCTTATGTTTTTGCCTGGAAATGTGAAAAACAAACATGCATCCAGGATTGTATCAAATTCCAATGCCATTTAGTTTAGGAAGAAAGCTATGTATCCTGATCATAAAATTGCTAGATTTTCTTTTGGCTAAATTTAGTTACTTTGTAACATTAGAATAAACACTCAAGGTTATAATAAATTCACACCTGCCTTCAGAGTTTGTCTGCCTATATAATTAAAAGATTTGAGGGCCATTTTGTTTCCAAAGATTTTGGAAGGTAGTAGCAGCTACAGCACACACTAGGAGTATGGGGTGAAAAGGCAACATATTTTCAAATCTCCATTCGGCCATAAAATACAACAGCTGGTATGGAGTTTGTTACTGCCTTTCAGCTGAATGTAGGGTTGTTGTTTGCACATGTACAACTAGAGCAGGAACACACATGCTGCTTTAAGCTCTTGGAGGAAGGGGAGGAAACAATGTAATAAGTGTGTGTATGTGTGCATACACACACATGCAATCACATTGCATCTATTCAGTTTGAGTTGCACAATTTTAATTTTAATTGCTGTACCATATGAGGTGCTATAATTAGGTGCTACCTTCTCATATGAGCTAGAATAGTAGCATCCTTACCTCTCTCCCCATCCCATTTTATCCTCATTATGACTTTATGATGTAGGTTGGATTAAATGATGTTCTTGCTCCAGAACACCCCATATCTTCTGCTACTAGATACAGAATTTCACCTAGCCACACCTGCTGCTTTTGAAAAAACATGTTAGCCAGTGTATCCCTACTGAATCTCAATTCATTGCTACAGTAGGCAATAATGGGGTAGGATTTCCTGGTTTTATCTATTTTTTTAATTAGCTTGAGGGACATACCAACCCTGTAACACATTGGGAAGACCCTTTGTATAAGTTTCCCGACAACAAGCATTGTTTTCCTTTGGCTGCCTTTTCAATTTTTCAACCATTATGTTTGTTGCTCATGATTCATCGAGTTCAACCAAGCCCAGGGCTATTGTTTTTCTTTTTGCCTTGATATTTTTAACTTCTTTTTTTTCCCCTACTGGACTTCTATTGAACAAGGAAATAATTGCCCTGCAACTATATCAAACAAAAGTTAGCAACTGGGAGGATTCTAAGGCCCTACTGCTAAAGTATATAGGTAAACACTGGCCTTGTTGAACCTTTCGATACCTACAGAGTTTAAGTCAAAACACTGTAGATACTTTTAACAACAGTAGTTTGCAGCCATCAGGTCCATAGAAGGACCTATCTTTTGTGTTGAAAACAAGGATAGGCTTCTTCTGAGAAGTTTCTTCCTGCTAAATTGACTCCGAGTCCATCATTAATATTTATTACAACAGGAAGCTTCCTCTGGCAGTCTTTCATATAATGCTACCAAGAGCCTTGCTTGGCAACTGGAGAACGAGAAGATGGTTTGAGAATACAAATGTAAAAGACAACCTGAGCAGTATATTGAATTTAGGCAGGGGTACGATACTTTCTGTAGTAGTTTCACTATATTTTCTAAACCAGGATTTTCACAAATGAAATAAAATGCTTGTGCAGACTGGGGAGGGCATTCTATAAGAGGGCTTTAAAAGCTAGAACAAAACTTAAAAGGCAGAATCTGATAAGAGATGGAAGGGTGATATATATAACTCATTAGAGAGGCATTTGGATAACAATGGGAATACAGACTAAGGGAAAGATCCTCTAACAGAATTCAGACAACAAAGCTTTCAAATAGGAATTGTTAGCTATTGCTAGATGCTATTTCCTTGCCATACCTGCTAGCACTGCAAGTTGTTAGAGATAATGGGGACAGGGACAGAATTATCTGTTTCACTTTTTATTTTTAAGCATATATTCTATTTCTGGAGGTCCTTAAGACAAGATGAAAGCATAACCCAGGATAAAGGTGAAAACAGAAGTATATAAACTAAGAACATTCAAAGATTATCTGGTTTTAATAGTTGAAAATCCTCCAGAAGGAATAGGTATAATAATGAAGAAAGTTAATGACTTGGAGCATTAGATGGATTCTAAATTAATAAAGAGAAAACTAACCTATTAACAAAAATTATGAGCACAAAAGATAAAATAGAATTTACAGGGAAGACTGATTTTAAGATTGAAAAAAAAGTTACATATTTGGGTATTATTATACCTAATATGAATTTCATATTATTTCAGAATAATTGTATGAAGATATGGAATGAAATTAAGAAAGATTTATTAAGATGGAAAAATTATAATTGTCACTGTTTGATAGAATTTTTGTGATAAAAATGGATATATTGCTTAGGATGATATTTTTTATTTCAAACGACTGTAGTTTTGAAAAGTAATGTACCATTTAAACAAAGGCAAAATGATATATCTAAATTTTATGGCAAAGTGAGAAGCTAAGGGTTAAATATAAAATACTGCAGAATGCAAAGGACAGAGGAGGAGGATTAGGTTTACCTTACCTTAAATTATATTTTGCAATTATATGTTACTGTTTAGTTTGGATAAAAGAGTGGGTGTTGCTGAGAAAGAAAAGAATGTTGGAATTGGAAGAACATATCTTGAGAATTGTTTGGCATAGATTTTTGTGGTACATTAAAATTAATGAGGATTTTAAAAAAATCATTAAATGAAAAGTGCTATACTAAGAATATGAAACAAGTATGAATCCAAAAATATTTATCAATCTCAGGACAGGAAGCATTTTATAGAACAAAAACAGCAGACAGAGATATTTATATGAGGATTTATTAATACAGGAAGATGGAGAACTTAAGATATTCAAGAGAACAATTACTGTACAGGAACACGGTTTTCAATGGTTATCATATGCACATTTACAAAAAAGAGTTAATACAGACAAGAATAATTGGAACTGAAGAACATAAAATGGAATTTGAAGATGAGTTATATACAAATAATCATATAATTGCAAAAATGTACACATATGATAAAATAGGTATCAATTTTGGCTATAATACACAGATGGATACACAGAAAGAATGTAGATAAATGGGATCAAATTTACATTGTGTTATAATTTAAGAGAACATTTTTATAAAATGATGTATTGTTGGTACATGACACCAGAGAAACATAAAAAATGTATAAAGGTACTCCAAGTCAATATTGGAATTGTGAAAAACATGAAGAAACATTATACCATGCATAGTAGACTTGTGAAAAAGTAAAAAAAAAATTGGACAGAAATTTATAGAATAATACAAAGATTAATATTGCCAAGAAAAAAAAAAAAACTTTTTATTTGGACTTATGGATAACTGAATAAGAAAAAAAAAACAATTCATGGTAGATTTTTATGGCAGCAGTATGAATGGAATGGAATGGAATGGAATGGAATGGAATAGAATAGAATAGAATAGAATAGAATAGAATAGAATAGAATAGAGCTGGAAGGGACCTTGGAGGTCTTCTAGTCCAGCCCCCTACTCGAGCAGTAGATCCTATACCATTTTAGACAGGTGGCTGTCTAGTGTCTTCTTAAAAACCTCCAGTGATGGAGCACCCACGATTTCTGAAGGCAAGCTGATCCACTGGTTAATCGTCCTCACTGTTAGGAAGTTTCTCCTTAATTCCAGGTTGCTTCTCTCTTTGGTCAGTTTCCAACTGTTGTTTTTTGTTCTGCCCTCTGGTGCTTTGGAGAATAGTTTGACACCCTCTTCTTTGTGGCAGCCCCTCAAATACTGGAATACTGCTATCATGTCGCCCCTGTTTCTTCTTTTCTTTAGACTAGCCAAACCCAAGTCCTGCAGCCATTGTTCATATGTTTTAGTCTCCAGGCCTTTGATCATTTTAGTTGCTCTTCTCTGAACTTTTTTTTTTTTTTGTAGTATGGTGACCAAAATTGGTTGCAGTATTCCAGGTGTGGTCTCACTAGGGTTTTATAAAGCGATACTAATACATCATGTGATCTTGATTCTATGCCTCTGTTTATACAACCCAGGATTGTATTAGCTTTTTTGGCTGCTGGGTGCACACTGCTGGCTCATAGTCAAGTGATTATATACAGAGAGTATTGAAAAAGTTTCAACATTTGCAGTGGAGGAATGGATTATACTAGGGGTCTTCAAATTTGGCCCTTGTATGACTTGTGTGCCTGGCTGAGGAATTCTGGGAGTTGAAGTCCACAAGTCATAAAAGGGCCAAGTTTGAAGACCCCTGGATTATACAAATGTCACAATTCACTGAAATGGCAAAACTGATCTTTATCTCAAGGGGTAAACAACAAGTGCAAGCGGCAGACACTTGCGCTCCTGCGCAAAGCTCCACTCAAGCGAGCAGAGGGGGCTGAGTGGAGGGTGCTTGTGCATGAAGCTCCCTTCATCCAAATGGAGCTTCACATGCCAGGGCAAGTGCCCTTGGCTCGCCCAAATGGAGCTTCACATGCCCATTTCTTCCACGGCCCGGTTTCAAACAGGCCACAAACTGGTAGTGGGCCACTGTTTGGGGATTGGGTACCCCTGGCTTAAGAGAAAGGGAATATGATATGCTAGTTAATATGTGTTGAAGCTAAAGTCAAGTAGCATTCATAATTTTAGTTTTTCTCCCTTTTCCCTTCTTGTTTTCTTTACTTGCACCTCCTTCGCTTCTCTTTCTTTAGGTTTGCCTTTTACTCTATGTGAAATCCTCAAATAAATAAATAAATAAATAAATAAATAAATAAATAAATAAATAAACAAATAAATAAATAGTAATCTAATCTACACTTCTCCATCCTGCTGATTTACTCCAGCAGAATATACTGAGGATTTTGCTTTGGATCCTAAATGTCTAATTATCATTCTATGACCAGACAGACAAATGATTGCAAAAACACCACGGAAGACGAGAACAGCAAAAAGTTTTCCTTTACTGGTAATTGGTATCTGTACATACAGACTATTTGTCTCGCCACAGGGGGAAAAAGTAATGAATCATTACTTTTGCTGTATCACTGACAAATAGACTACATATGCACTTTATGTCTGAGGGACACTGGAAACAATTGTGTTTTCTGTACCAGAGGAGATAACAATTTGAAAAGTGCTACAGTCAGCAATACAAGAATTGGACAATAGGAAAGAACGCAAAATAGTGGATATAAGCAATAGGAAATGCACAGCTCAGAAGATTTAATGTTATTTTTTTTAAAAAAATCAACATTAATATGCCATCAATGAGCCATGCCACATTTCATATAGTTCAGGAACAGTGGTTAGTTGCTGAAAATTGGATTTACTTGATGCTATAATTTTATTTTCAGCAATACTGTCAGACCATAACAATTGACTCTGAAATAATTTTTGTTACCTTAGATTTCATCTATAGTAGAGAAAACAAATTCCATTATCCTATTTGTATTATATGCATCAGTTCTTCAACCTTAATATTTTCCTCTGACATCTTCAGTGGTGGGATTCAAATATGTGAACAACCAGTTCTCTGTGTGGATGCTGGTTCTGGAAGTCCATTCTGGGCCTGGGCAACAAAAAAATAGCTACCGTTTCTGCCGAACTGGTGCAAACCAGCTGAATCCCACCACTGGATATCTTCCATTAGTGTGTCACAATTTTTTTTATATAAATTGTCACATATAGATTTCCTTCATATTTTACTTATTTTATCACATAAGTTTCCCACATTTTCTTGATGCTGGTTTTTCCCTGTTTTCTCCTCAGAAAACCACTAAGAGATAAATTAGTTGGACATGTGTCATTTTATAAGCTTCATGGCTAAGTGGGGATTTGAACATATCTCAGTCTTACTTTGACATACTAATCACTAGAGTAGTCTGGCTCTCATACAGCACTCCTTTCCCTTGTGAGAAGGCCCTGTACATTGCACCTCAAGCTTCTTTTCTTGACTATCCCAGTCTCTACTGAATGCAAGGTCCACCAGAGCATCTCTGATAGATGACCATCCAGACTCTCTTTGCAGATCTCCGGCAAAGGCAAACTTATCAGTTGATACTGACTGACAGTTCATACAGCCAGAAGGTTTCTCCAGAGATCTAACCAGAACCTTCTTCCTGTAGTTTCAATCCACTAGTTCTGCTCCTGTCCTCTGGGGCAACAGAGAATAACTCTACTCCCCTTTCTATAGGTCAGTCTTACAGACATTTGATGATGGTTATCTTATCTCCCCTCAGTCATCTTTTCTTTAAGCTAAACATGCACAGTTCCTCACAGGCATTTGGTTTTCCCAGGCCACAACATCCAAGTGGGGTCTGACCGAGGCACAGGAGTGGAACAATTCCACAGATTTCAATTCTGTCCTATGTTATGACAGCATTTTAACAGCTGTATCATGCTGTTGGCTTATATTTAATTTGTGGTTAACAAGGACATTCAGGTTCTTTTCACAATTACTGCTGCCAAATCAGGTCTCCCTATGTAGTGTTTGTGCCTTAGATTTTTCTGACATGGGTGCATTTTTTTCTCTACATTTCTGTTAAATTCCATATTTTTTTCTAGATCTCCTCAATTTTCTTATCCAGTTGTTGATAATGATACTGAACTGCACAGAACTCAGCATCCAGCCTGGGTGTCAAGGTTCAGCTGACAAACCCAACCAAACACCTTCAAGACATTCCGATCTCTTAATGTAAAACTTTATTGACTATATCATTTTGGCACTAATAAAAGCAAAACCAGTTTTGGCAAGACCTCTCCCAAACCCATACAGTAAAATCATTGAATTCTCCCTCATCCAATGGGACAGGTCACATTGCCCAATTAAGTGAAAAAATATTGTTATGAGAAAGCATCTCTAGGTCTGGCCAGAAATCTGGTGTAATGTCCTTGAGTCCCACGGTCTGGCTTCTTAATCTTTGAAGTCTGCATTCCAAACCTCTCTCCTTCCCCCCAGGTTCATTGGCAAGCTGAGAAGCAATATTTGTTACACCAGCCAAACTGTAATTCAAAACTTGATACCAGGACTTAATACTTCGCTCTAAACTGGAGTTATTAGGAAACACATTTTCAATGCAGCTGTTCAGCCAATTGTATTGTACAGTCCATACTTCACCTTTCTATTAATTAGAATACCATGCAAGAATTTGCTGAAGATTTTGCTAAGATCCAGGCACACTACAGCAGTGACGTTTCCCTGATCTGCCAATAACACTTCCCAAGGAGACCAGGTTAATCAAGCATAATGTGATTGAAATAAACACTATCCATATGCTCACAAAATGGTTTCTTATAATTTATTCAAGATCCTTGCCATGTCTAGGAATCTAGCTGACACATCTTTAATTTTCTGGGCCTTCCTTTTTTGAAGGTAGGGATAGCACTGCAGTACTTAAATATGGGTTAATTTCAGCAGAAGTGTCACACCACCCCTATTTGCAAAAAAACATTTAAAAAATCAAGCCTATTTTAAAATTATTTTAGAGGTTTTAAGGAATCCATTTTGCCCCTCAGTTGCCCTCATGCCAAGCAAAAAATGTTCATGCATGTCCATCTACATTTTTGTTTGGTGGTTTCCCTTCCACTGTTACCTGGTGGCACTTTGGTTTTGTGGGCAAAAAGAGACATCTGAGCACATGGAAATGTGGGTCAAGCACCTGCCTGTGACGTCTCACCCCAAACAACTATTTTTGTGTGATTTTGTGGCTGCTTTAAGGAAATGTAGGAAAGTACTGTGTTCATGCCCTCAGGTATTCTGAGGTAACTTTTGCCATCAAACACAAAGTGCTGCACAGCTGTGGTGTTCTTAACAGCAGGGGGTGTTATGCTACCAGTTCTCCTTCTACATTTTCCCAGCATTTTGTATTGATGGGGGGGGGGGAAATAAAACCTTTTGCTTTTAATGTTGCTAGTATATTATTTGACTAAATAATAACTTTAAGAAATTAGCAAGAAAATAAACTGGTAAAATAAAACCCCAGCAATAATGTCCCTGCCCATTTGGGGTCTGTTTTTGCAGTTATAGTTGTACAGAGCTTAGTCTGTGGAATTTGTGCACTGCTGCTATCTTGCACACTTATTTCAACCATTGTCTCTTCTGGGCTATGAGAAATGTGGTAAACCAACTCAGCTGAAAACAAATGTCTCTTCTGAGTATTCTAAGACAGAGGGCATACATCCATCTGCAGATTTGTGGGGTTGAATTACTATTTGTGGCTATAGATAAGTGAAACCTCAAAGGTCACAAAATCCAAACAGTAGCCCTTACTCTCAAGATCTGTTCAGATACTTTCCTGACTTGCAGAAAGATTATGAGTCCTGGAGTTCCCAAGATCAGAAGTGAGTAAGCTTGCATAGGCACATACAGAAACATGTGCAGGGATTCATGATAAGAGAATTTTACAAATTTACAGTATTCTTATAATTGACATCTATGTGTAGAATATTTCTTCATTTACAAAAAGGAGAAAGCTGCCCTAAAAATATTCAAACAATCCATCAGAGTTTTATTTTAAAGTGATTTTTTTTGTGATTTAGCAAAATGGATTCTACTGGGGCATGAAGGGATACATACATTTACTAACCCTACATTTTGGGGTTCCTTGTGCATTTTGTGCATGTACACTTTGTGGAGCTTCACTCAAAAAAGTATATAGATTGAGAAGGTGTGTAGAAAGGGTATTTATGGACTGTGAAAGAAATAATGGTTTTTCTTGCACATTTTAATGATGGTTGATTGAATACATGAATGATTGAATATAAATGATATTGATAGACTGCAGGATTATCTGCTTATCCTTAATATATGAGTAATAATCCAGTGTAGTTCTTTGTAACAGGCTATGTCTTTCCAGACAGACGTCTTTCTGTTTTGAGCAATTGGTAATGTCAAGATTCAAATCAGAAACTTTTTATGCACTAAATATTTGCCCTATCATTGAGGTATTGTGCTTTCCACCTTTTTAATGGTGAGGTTAAAAAGAAATATGAATGAGTTAATGCCTTTTGGAATTGGAAGATCCAATGTGAAGAAAGCAATGTTCATTTTAGAGTATACAAATTAATCATATTGATTGAAAAAATGAATTGCTTCACTTTTCTGAAATAATGTAAAATTGGTGCACATGTAAAAATCCTTCTAATCATTAAAAATACTTGATTATTCAATCCCAAAACCTCTGAAAAGTTGGAGAGGACTATAGTAATTGGAAAGAAGGAAAAAATGTGGATCTTACCTTCCCCCTAGTAAGAAGGATTTTCACAGATATTATTGAAGTCTCTTTTGCCCCAGGATATAATCATATTTTATTGATGTGACATCACTATCAGTTCCCACATTTAGCCCAACTCCAGAATTTCACTAAATCTTCTGTTTCATGTTAGCGTTTCTTTATGTTATAAAAAAGGGATGAGAACATTTGAAACTTCCAGGAAGTGCTTAGCCACAAGTCAATAACCAGAGCCAAACACTGCAACCCAATAGCTGTAAGTAGGGAAATCAGATACAAATTACATTATTTTTGGCAGCATCAGTATATTCTCAGCTTTGAAATCTGTTTTCAGTAGTAGAATTTCAGCTGAGCAAAACATTCTTGTTTTCCCATTGTTTTTCTTTTTTGCTCCAATTTTAAACTATAGCCCCTAAATTAAATATTAAATTCTCCTGAGAACATTGGGCATTTATTCTGAAGAATAACCTACAAACTGATCTTTGGGAAGGTGGCTGAGTCATTTAATAGTGCGATCATAAATGATTAAGAGTCAAAAATTCTTAAAACACCCACCATAAATCTTTCAGACTGTAGCAGTACATCCTGGCCCACCTTCCATTCAATTTTTCTGTTCATCCAAAATTGGTCTTTCTCTCATTGCCTGCATTGCTAGTCCTACTTTTGCTATTGACTCAAAGCAAGGGATGCTGTCAAAATGGAAAATGATACAAATAAAGAAATCCTTTAGAACAGGGCTTTTCAACCTTTTTTTACCACTTTTAGGACATGACAATATTTGACTACCACCAGTGCTTAGCAAAGTGTCAAAAACTTGATGACTAAAAAAAAGGGGGGGGGATTTGGGGTTTTACTTATTAGATTCATTTTTTGTTATAGAAATGGCTAATTTATAATATTATGGAAAAGTAAAAAGTTGAGGTTCAATGTTAATGTTTCCTTTTATTGCAACAGAGGAAATAGGAAGTTAATGCCTTTTCTTTTCTTTTTACCTTCTCCCCCTCACTTTCCCCCCCTTTTTCCTCCCCACTGTGTCCTACTATTTGCTTTTGTATTTTTGTATTTTATTCTATAATCTAATAAAATGTTAGAAACTGTAGAAAAAAAGGGAAAAAGTACCGATTTTAATTTTTTCGGTGGCAGTTCCTTTGCTGAATCACTTTCCCTTTGCACTGACAAATGTATGATTAATTTATCCATGCTTCAAGATGGCGGCGCCTTGCTTGGCTGCGGCTGATTCAGCTCTCAAAAGTGTGGGAGTTAGGGAGGGAAATGAACAATCCGGACTGATACACTTTTCAGAAATAGGGACAACTAAGCTGAGTTGGGCTGCTAAACGTTCATACGAATGTCAGTCCATATTGGAAATGAAGAAATGCGACAGGAACGGTGGAGAAAACTGTCTGGGAGAGCCTGCATGGCCTCGGATTACTACGGAGGAGAAAATCAAGGATGGAGTTGCCGGTGGCTGACACGGAGGGTGAGAGATCAGCTGCAATGTCTGGAGGAGCGGGAGGAAGAAAGGAAGTTGCTGGAGGGGGAAACAGCCTCATGCTTAGTGTTTTGAGCAACAAAGGCAGCAAAAGCAGCACTTCGGATGGCAGAGGCAGAGTGGAGGAGCAGCCATTGCAGCTGGAAAGTTTCCCTCCGTTGCTGATTATCTTCGGAAGAAAAGGAGGAGGTGCGACCGTAAAAGGAAACATGGCAAGCATGGAGGCCTAACATCTAGGCTAAAAACTAGACCTTACAGAGTGTCTCTTCCATCTATTTTGTTTGCAAATGCTCGCTCCTTAGAACCAAAAATAGATTACTTGAGAAATTGCTGTGTCATTATTGCAACAGAGACTTGGTTAAAGGGTCACTTCAGCTCATCCCCCTCCCCTGCTATACTTGTCTAGGAGGGTTGCGTACCACCTGCTACGTGCCAAAGTACCACTGGTGGTATGCGTACCACCGGTTGAAAAGTCCTGCTTTAGAAGACATGGTGGGCTGAAGAATGAGGCCCCACATAAAAGCCAGTTGTCTGCTTGAGAGGCTATGTGACTTTATATTGTATATTGGCAGATCTTTCTCACTGAACATCCTAGTCATTACATAACCGCCTGCTCTATTTTCCCAGCCAGACATGTTTTTGCTAACAGTGCTCTTCTGCTGTACATTTGCTCAGCAAATCCTCCAGCAGAATTCTCTCTCTCTCAATCTAGTGCTACAGCCTGATAACCTTTCAATATTTATTAAATGAAATTGGAAGAGCATACATCAGTAAGTTCCTTGTATAGAGAAGTATTATACTTCTGAGGGTTATTCAACAACAGAAAATGAATGGATCTAAGTGCTTCCATATCTTATGCAGTTTCTTTGTATTACTGAGCAAACAACAAAAGGACTAAAGATCAATCACGTGTATTTGTTACACTTTCCTTTAGCTTATAATGGAAACTGCAGTCAGTCTAGATTTCTATAGTCAGTACACATTCAAAAAGTATATATTTCTGTCTGGATTGATATTTCTGGACCAATTTGTTCTTTGATCCCTCATTAAAGAGGGATCAAAGAACAAATTGGTCTAGAAATATCAATCCAGGTACAAATGAACAGACTCAAATCATCATATTCTGGACACATTAAGCAAATGTGTGAAGGCCATAATGCTGGGGAAGAAGAGAGGACAATGCACAGCAAAGAGCAATGACTTGATTGTGAAGGGTCAGGCAGGGGACAGACCATTTTGCTGAATGTCTACCTATGTAATCATTAAGATTGGACACTGACTTGATGGTACATAATCAAAACATTACAGATAAAATAAACTACATATATCCACTGGCCATCTGCTGCCAATACAATTCTATGGTATTTTAAAATAATGGCAGAAAACTAGCACCCTTCACCCAGCTATTGACCTACTAGCAAACTCAAAGTTGTGCTGCATCCTTTTGTTCCCCTGCTGGAACCATCTCTGGGCAGCCGAGTTCATTCCAATATCAAACTGCTATTTGAGAGAACTAGGCTCTCAGGACTTGGGGGCTGGCTGCTTTCCCACTTGCAGATACTCTTCCCAAACATTGCCTTGCCTCTAGAGCATCATACAGCCCTTGATGGACTTGGAGCATCACTGTGGTGGACACGGAACTAGTTTGCCATTAGATATTCTCTTCCTTTCAAACTAACACAGTACGATAGGTAAGGAGCAGGGAGCTGATTTTTATGCATTTTTTTTTATTGTCCTCAAGGATCTTGGTTCAGCTCTGTCTGTTCTTGCACTAGCTTGAGCAGTTCTCAGAATGACTCCAAGGGTTTGGGGAATCTTTCAGGATTCCCTGAAAAGTGCCCTGAGAATATTCAATGCATTTACATGAATAAATAACTCTATAATATACCTTTATAAATTAGATTCTTCCTACGGCCGAACCCAAATCCATATACAAACAGTTAGTTATAAATTATATGAGAGTATGTGAATGTGTGCAACTCCATTTGTGTGAGCAGCAGGTGTGTGTGCCTGCCACTCGTGCAAATGGAGCTGCATATGCAAGTCTGTGTACCCGTTGGTTGCATGAAACCATCCCCTCTCCCCCACCCCCGAGACTGATACCAATACTAATGCTGTTGGGCTGCAAAGCCAGAATGATTGGGGACCGTTGAATTAGATTAATAGCCATGCAAGAAAAGGGCTCTGTGTCAAAGCAGACAGATTACATTAACCTTTCTACATTCTGTACAGGAATTTTAAGGGGCCCAGTCCCAAAGAGAAGCAGAAAGGGTTCACTACTTTTCAAGACCATTGATGATTGCCATCTACTGACTATGTAAACTAGTGGCATTCTATAAGAAGATCGGCTTTGTTATTCAATAGACATGGAAGAAGAAAAAGGCTGAAGAAAGAAGGACAGGAATATTGCCTGAGAAATGCTCAATAAAGTCAAGAGCTTGAAATAAGGGACAAAGGTGAAGCTTTTCCCCCCAATACTGGTAATTAATACCCACTTTGCATAGGCTAATTGAGGGCAATCAGAGAATATTGTGTGTCATTTCATTACCTAGCCATCAAATGCTCTCCAACTTTTCTTTCTTGACACTCTTCTTAACCTACATCTTCCTTTGCTCATGGAAACAAAAGGCTTGCCCCTTTGCTTCACTTGTCATGTTGACATTGCTCTGTTCTCTGTAACGATTCAGCCTGGCTGAGGCTTGAATTATTATTTATAAACTAAATTATCTAAATAAATAGTGTTCAAATACATGCCAAACCAGCATATCCTAAAAGCCAGAAAGAAAGGGGAAATACTGACCTGGGGTGCACAATGGAGAATTAAGACAGAGAGACAGAGAGACAGAGAGACAGAAAGACAGAGAGACAGAGACAAAGAGAGAGAGGGAGGGAGGGAGGGAGGGAGGGAGAGAGAGAGAGAGAGAGAGAGAGAGAGAGAGAGAGAGAGAGAGAGAGAGAGAGAGAGAGAGAGAGAGAGAGAGAGAGAGAGAAAGAACTAGGTCAAGGGAAGGAAGAGCCAAAGGCAACAACTCTTGAACATTCCTGTTCATATTCATTATTAAAAGAACAGGTGGCCTGATAATACTAATTTATATTTTTAAATACACCAGTATTTTTTCATGAAACTCAAAGCAAAGTCCACATAGTTCCCAACTAGCTATCCATCCAGGTACAGAGCAGATCTCATCCAGTTTAGCTAAATTTGTGGGACCATGTACCTGCCAACCATATTCTTGAGGGGAGGGGAATATTATACCATTGTATACCTTGCATATCTTGGCCTGGCGATTTGACACATTTATATTTGGGGAAAATTTCAGAGGAAACTAAATATATGTTGATCAATTAATCATTTTGATATAATCTAGATTATTTAAGAACCATAGGGTGGTAAGGGGTCTTGAAAGTGTGCTAATCCACCCCTGTGCTCAGAGCAGAAATCCTCATACCATTCTGGATAAAGGCTTGTCCAATCTTTTCTTGAAAATCTCCAGTAATGGAATACCCACAACTTCAAGAGATTAATTAATAGCTCTCATAGTCAGGAAAATTATTCTTAGTTCAAGTTTGGAGTTTTCATGGTAAAGCTTCCACCCACTAGTTGTTGTCTTACCCTCAGGGGCTATGGAAACTCAGTCTACTCCCTCTTTCCTGTGACATCCATTCATGCATCAGAAGAGTGCTTTCATGTCACCCTTAGACTTCCCTCCTTGAAACGAAACACACCAAGTTCCTTTAGCCACTCTTCATAGGATTTAGCCTCCCCTTGTATCTTTGCCACACCAGTCTGCAATTTTTCCAACTTCTCAGCATCCTTTCTGCATTAGGGTGACCAAAACAATGTCTCATTGGTGCAGCAGAGAGTGGAACTATTACTTCTTGTGATCTTGAAACTATACAGGTAGTCCTCAGTTAATAACCACTCATTCAGTGACCATTGGAGGTTATCATGGCATTGAATTAGTGGTACCTGTAATTGATCCTCATCCCGGAACCCCCACGGTCACATGATCACAATCTGGGTGCTTGATAACTGGCTTGCACTTACAATGGTAGCAGCATCCTGTGGTCCCATGATCACTATTTGCAATGCGGAAGCTGGCAGGGAAGATTGCACTTTGCTGCTATACGTCATTCCCTCTTCCACTGCCTTTTCTTCTGAGCAGCCCAGCTACATAGTATGAGACCCTGGAGACCTTGTACTCCATAGCATATGCCTGCCTGTGTCTGCTCTCCTCCCAGCAGAAGCTATCTCTGACCCAGATGTACTTGTGCTGGCTCTGGCAGCCAATTAGATGTCCCCTTGTCCTCTGGAGCACCAACCCCATACTCCATTTTCCTCCTAATGCACAGAGCCACCACTTACCTGTCAGACGGCCTAATGGCAAGCTGCAACTGTCTGATGGCTTCCCCACTGAGTTTGCTTTTTGGAAGCTAGCAGGAAATTGCGAGGTGGTCCTTGTTCAACAACCCACAACCCTTGCTTAACAAGAGCAACAGGTATTGCTAGGATTGCCATAGCTAAGCGATACAATCACATGACATTGTGCTAAATCAGGGGTCCTCAACCCCCAGTCCGTGGACCAGTACTGGGTCGCAGCACGCCAGCAACTGGTCTGCACAAACAAGCAAAGCCCCATCCCACGGGATGCAGGCAGCACGCAAAACCACACACTCTCTGGTCCGCGGAAAAAATCTCTCTCTACATAACTGGTCCTTGGTGCCCAAAAGGTTGGGGACCTCTGTGCTAAATGACTGTATCATTTGGTGATGGAAATTCTGATCCCAATTTCCATAGTTAACCAAGGACTATCTGTGTTTCTATTGATGCAGCTTACAATTGCATTGGCTTTGGCAGCTGTAGCCCATTGCTGGCTCATGTTTAATGTGTAGTCTACTAAGATCTTTCTTGCAAGTACTATTGTTAAGGCACGTACCCTCTATTTATACTTGTGCATCTGTTTTTTTTTGTTGTTGTTGTTTAAGTGCAGAACCTTACAGGGAATAGCATTTTGCTGGTTAGAACCCTGTATTTAAGTTTATGAAGATCGTTTGAATCTTAAGCCTGTTTTCAGGAGCCTTAGCAATCCCCCCTGCTTTGTGTCATCTATAAAATTTATGAGCATGACTTCTATTCCCTTACTTAAGTCATTTATGAAGATGTTGAAGAGCACTGGGCTCAGGGCACTAATAACCCTGAGAGAAACCACTACATGCCTCCTTCCCTGTGAATATATCTGCATTAAATATAATGTGTTGCCTGTGGTTGTTCAGCCAACTGTGAATCCATCTGATAGTGGACCATCTAGCCCACATTTTTCCTGTTCATCAAGAAGGTCCATTTTAACAAGTGCTTTACTGTAACATATACCACATCCACAACATTACTTAGTACACTAATCTAGTCATCTCATCAAAGAAAGCAATAAGATATGTCTTGCATGTCCTGTTTTTAAAAAATCCATGTTAGCTTTCTCGGTTTGTTTCTAAGTGATTGCAAACCTACTGCTTGATTATCTGATTTAGGGTTTTCCCAGGTATTGATATCAAGCTGATCAGTCTGTTATTTATTGGATCCACTTTATTCCCTTTCTAAATACTGGAACCACATTCACTCTTCTCCAGTCTTCTGGCGCTTCCCCTCTGCTCCAGGATTTCTCAAGGATTTTAGTCAGTGGCTCAGTGATGACATCCGCTGGTTCCTTTTATACCCTGTAATCCATCAGGCCCAGGAGACTCAGTCATCCAAAACAACTAAATGTTCTCTTGCTGATTTCTAGTCAGTTTTGATTTGATTTCTTGTCTTTTCCCCACAATGCCATTTCGGACACATTGGATACTATTTTCTTTGTGGGGGGAAAAACAAACAAACAGATGCAAGGTAGGAATTAATCATGTCTGCTTGTCCTTGTTGCCTTTCTCTAACCAGTGGATCAGCTGTTTCCTTTCCTCTTCTGGACATTCCCTTTTATCTTGTTTTTAGCCCTAATAGCAAGCCTGATCTCATTCTGAGCCCTAGCCTTCCTGTACCCTCCCCATTGCCTATTTGGATTATTTCCTGATATGCTACTTTTGTTTATGTAACCCGCTTTCCATTTTCCGTACTTGTTCTTTTTTTCCCCTCAGTTTTTCAGTTTATTATATATATAGTTAGATTCTTAGATACAAGAAACTAGCATCAACTTCAAGTATTTTACAAGCATATTCTCCCAAAATGTTTGTAAGACTACTCTCACTATAGGTAGTCCTTGACTTATGTCTATAATGGAGCCCTGAATTTCCATCCTAAATCATGACAGTTGTAAGTTGAAGCATCCCTGTGACTAGGCTTCATTTTATGACTTGTTTTGTGGTGATTTTTAACTAAACACAGCAGTCTTTAAGTGAATACCATAATTATTAAATGAACTAATATATGCCTATGGGCATATTTTTTTACCAGAAACCAACTAAAAAGACCATAAACCAGCAAAATATCTCGTAAATCACAGTCAAGTAATTGCAGAACACTGCAATTGGTCATAATTGTGAGCTTGTTGCCAAACCCCAAAATGTGGTTTTGTGTCTGTGGGTGGGTGTGCAACAGACAGAACTCCAGAACTGGGTTATAAGTACAACTTGGTGATTCCACTGTAACTTCAAATAGTTGCTAAGAATGTATTATTTGTACTCCATCCGAACACACTCAAGGACTGATAACTTTTCATCTCTGACCATATTCTATGAATATCTGCAAGGACAGATCTATCATGTCTAACACCATGTAAATTCCTCAAAATATGGGACACACATATAATATGAACTTCCTCCTTTTATATCATTGAAGCAATGAGGCCTTTTTCTAATCTTCTGCATGTGATATTAATAGCTACTTCCAATTCCCTGGAAAAATACATGGTTATTTTAAAACTTCAGAAAGAGATGACTTTAGCCTTGGAAGCAATTGTAGGAGACTTCATTATAGTACATATAATATAGCAAAGCTGGCTAGATACTTATAATTTTCTAGTAAGGTCAGGAAATGTCGGACATTCCTGGATGATAACCAATGTAATTTACAGCTATAAATTTTCAGGTGGTTTCCCCCATTCAAATCCTAAACAGAGCCAAAATTCTTTATCTTTTTCAATATCAGCCAAGATTAGTCAGATATTATCACTTGGTAATACTTTTACAGAGTGAAATCTTTCCAAAATTTAGTGTTATTTTGCAGGATATTAAGAAGTATTCTGCAAATTCCATAAACTTTTTGTCTCATTGAGTTACAGGCTATTGTAGGAATAAAAGAAGTGATTTCTTTGACAAGAATAATAAACAATTATTGCTTATAGGAAATAATAAAAACATAGAAACACATAAAAGATAATTTGGCTTGGGAGAAACTACATTTTTAACTTATGATCACTCAGTTCATCTTCTTCTGCCCATGGAATTGGCCCCAGAGCAATTCAGATGTCATTAGCTAATTTGAAAAGCTAAACATGTCTGGATCAAGTAAAGATTGGTTGGAAAACCACCAGCACCTCCCAGGACTACAAGTTTGATTGGGAAGCCAAAACAAAACAAAACAAAAATTCCAAAAGAAAAAAGAAAAACTAGTCCTGGCAGACGATAACAGTCAGCCACTTATGTAGTGTTGTCATGAAAACTATACCAAGGTCAAGCTTCCCTCAAAAGAGATTTGACTTGCATGGATTAGAATCCTGGTGCTGATGCTGTCTGTTTCATGGAATCATAGGACTGGAAGGGACCTTGGAAGTCTTCTAATCTAACCCCCTGCCCAAGAGGAGACCTTATTACATTTTGGACAAATGGGTGTTGTCCAAAACACTGTTTGCACAGTACTGCTTCCAAAGAAATGTTGATTTTCACATTCTCCATGTAAATTCCACAGGAAGGAATTGTTGATAAACCACCTTTGTTGTCATACACATTTGGGTATAAATACCCAGATTCAAGGGGTAAAATATCTCACATTCTATACAGCTTTATTCTACCATTCTGCTTTTAGTTCTTTCTATAGTTCTTTCTATAGTTCTATTTTGTTGCCGTATGTGAGGAACAGAAACTGTAACTTTGGTTGATATTTTACCACTAGAAGAAAACTTGCATTCATTCATAATCATCTTTACCCATCATCATGTCTTCTTCTACTATAGAATTTTAACCTATCACTCCAAACATTTCATAAATTGAATCTTTCAAATTAAGTAGTGATTTATGCTGCAGATTAGCACAAGACTTTTCTAGCTCATTAGCAAAGAAGTTTTATAGTAGTCAAACTTTAAATTAAGCACTGATTTCTTCCTTCCAAACAGACAAATTCTAGAAAATTAGGACATGTTTATCCAAATGCAATCTAAACTATACAAAACCAAAGACAGGGAAATGGATAAATGCTGTTTAAGAGCTGGAGTTTGAGAAAGAGGTTTAGCTGTGGGTGCAGAACCCATAAACAAAATGACCAATCACACTCAACATGTAGCCCTCAATGGAACGACATCTACATGGAGGGAAGCATGCAGTGGGATACCTCAAGGTTTTGTCATAGGTGCAATACTCTTCAATTTCTTCATAAGAGATCTAGGGGTGAAAGGGAAACTCATCAAATTTGCAGACAACACAAGCTGGGGAATAGCAAAAACTTTAGAATATGAACTCAGGAATCAGACGAATCTTGACAGACTTGACCATTGGGACCCATCCAAAGAAATGCAATTCAATAGTGAGAAAAGCAAGATCCTATACTTAGGCAAGAAAATCCAAATGCATAGGTGTAGAATAGGCAAGTTGGCTCAACAATAGTAACTGTGAGAAGAATCTAGGTGTCTTAATAGACCACCACTTAAGTATTAGCCAGCAGTGTGCTGCAGATGCCAAAAAAGCCAATGCAGTCCTAGGACACATCAACAGAGGGATAATTGTGTGAAGTGATAGTATGCTTTTTACTGCACTGGTAAGACCACATTTGGAATACTACATCCAGTTCTGGTGATCAGGATGCAGAACTGATATTGAGACCCTTGAAAGAGTGCAGAGAAAAGCAGCAAGGATGATAAGGGGTCTGAAGTCTAAATTATATGATGAACAATTGAAAAAACTAGATATGTCTACTCTAATGAAGAGAAGGACTAGGAATGATATGATAGCAGTCTTCTAGTACCTGAAGGACTATCACATTGAAGAAAGGGTTGACCAAGTCTTCAAAGCACCTGAGGGCAGGACAGGAAGTAATAGGTGGAAAATCATTCAAGAGAGATCCAACCTAGAACTAAAGATAAATTTCCTGACAGTGAGAATAATTAATCAGTGGAACAACCTGCCTCCAGACGTTGTGGATGCTCTATCACTGGAGTTTGGACTAGAAGACCTCCACCATCTCTTCCAACTTTATTATTTTATGTTCTATGTTCCAGTGTTACGTAAAGCAAGTCAGGAGGTGTTGGGAAGGTTATTCTTTAAAAGCTAGCTACAGAAAAATTAGGGTAAAATCCTTTCCATTCCCATTTCAGGCATAAGATGGTCAGTTTAGAGAGAGTGAATTCTCTAAGTCAACTACCCAACCCATTTATTTAAAGGAAAAAAGAATGTGTGTTTGTCTGCATAATGCAGAATTCTGGTTTTCATTACCGTCGAAATTTCCCATCTTTGGGGCCAAAGGGCATCAAACCCTGACAGCTCCTTTTCTATGTTGATTGTTTGGCTTGTGGTCCATTCTGTGGGTTGAGGATGAGGCTCTATCAAGGGCTCTCCTGCATCAGTGCACCAAGGAAAGCTCTACCTCAATCGGCACTCAAGGATTCTGAGAGCTGCATTACTTGATTTTCTATTAAAGGAGTAGAGCACAAATGTTGTGTGGCTGAACACCATTACTTTACAGTATAAATTATATCTTATTTGACAATAATCTTACTGTAGAATATAACCCTCTTTTGTGTTTCACAGGAATCTGACAGAAGCATTTGTCATGTTTCAAAGAAAATTGATATTTGGTGTCACCCAAGATTGTATTATTTTTGATACTTGAATCTTGAAAATTAACATACCAATTTGCCATCCTGTTATCAATCAGGAGGCTGCTTACTCTTGGTACCATTTCCTTCTCTTCTCCCCACCTTCCACCTAGGTAGTTCAGTTGCCATGGAACACATCCTATCCTCTGATAGGACAGTGATTATAGTAGGAAGAGCACTGTAATATCAATGGCAAAATTAGATGGTTTCTACAACCAATCAGAGCAAAAGGTAATATTGGCAAACAAGGTCAAAGAGTGTGAAGAAGGAAATCAAAACAACAATTTCAATATGCCTTCAAAAAAAGCAAGTAGTGTTCTAATACTGAAAATATTGGTCTGCAGTAAAATAAGATGTTCTATTTGATATATGAGAGCCAGTTTGATGTACAGTAATTGTTAAGATACAATGCTAGAAACCTAGAAACTGTGAGTTGTAGTCCTACCTCAAGCATGAAGCTATCTGGCTGAGCTTGGGCCAGTCATTCTTTCTTAGCCCAAGGAAGAAGAAGGCAATGACAGACCATGTAAGAAAATCTTGTTTAGACAATTGCCAGGAATCAAGAGTGACTCAAAAGCACAAATCTACCAACTAAATCCTGATAATGTCAACATCCAGCTCGAGAATCCAAATAAAACTTCAGGTTCATTCCATTTCTGAAAATCTTACTGTTTATTGAGTACATGGCATGGTAATGTTGAAACAAAACTAACACTGAGGTTTCCAGACACCAGTTCATAGAATTAAACAATAACTTCTCTGGCCAAACCCCCACCCTCCATGTAAACAATTTCACTTTGTTATGGGAACCATCTGCTTTCTCTCCACACCTGCTGCAGAGTCCTTGGAAAGATTTCAGGCTCTCACGGTCTTCAGCGGAATTTCCATCTAACCCATTCTAAAGCAACACTTCCCCACTTTACTCTAAAGACAAGTTAAAACAAAGAGGCAAATAGCTGCCAAAGTTTCTTTCTTGACAGAGACAGAATACATTGCAATTGTATTACCTCTTAACAAACACCTGTCTGTTGTTCATTTTTAAAAGGGATTTATATCCCTTTTAAACATGATAGCAATTTAAATGATGAGCTTTCATTATCATAAAAGGCAATGTATTGTCATGATTAAGGAATAGACTGGCACAACAGAGACTCAAATTCAAATCTACCCTTAAGGAACAGAGGTTCTTGGGTGACTTTGGGCCAGTCCTTTTCCCTCAGTCCAACCTCTTAGAGTTTGTTGCTTTGGAGGAAAATGAGAGAAGACTGGCTATGAATTCTGTCTTGAACAAAGAGGAGGAATATAAAGCAGATATGTCAATAAATAAGACACCTATGTCATTTCTCCTGTAAGAAAATCCAAATAATTAAACCTTAGCCCAAACGTTGACTTTTTAGATGACTCCTCTGAGTTCATGTCTTGATCAAGTTTTTATAAACAACATCTATTGTTTCGGAAGCTGAAGACCACCTCAAACTTGAAAAGAGAAGAACTAAAATCTCATTGTTTCACTCTTGAAAGGATGAATATTTCTTTTCTGTTTATGCAGGTGTTTGGCCAGAGAAACAATAAATCCCCTTTTTGCTCAGAATGTATAACAGGAAATATCATCTGATGCAAAACTTTTTTTAAACCAAAACCACTCAATAGACTTGAACAAAAGCTTCCATTTTGTTCATCAGGAGATCATTTTTCTGAAAGGAAGTATTCAAAAGCTAAGTCACAATAGGGGCAATTACACTGATAGTCTTGCATTGTTCCAGAGTGCTGAGAGTGGGGCACTGCTAAGATGGCACTATATCTCTTTGTGTGTTTGTGTGTATCCTTCCTCAAGCTGATGCCCTCCCAGATGTGTCGAGATTAAGCGTCCACATTTTCAGCTATCTAAAATTCCTTCAGCCAAAACCATCTAAGGGTTTTTCAGAACTGTAATCACAACACATCTGGAGAGGAACAGGATAAGAATGGATGGCATTTTATTAAGTTATTCAATTTAGTGGGCAGGTGTATGTGTAAGAAAAATTAATATCTAAGAAATTGTCTTAGGGCAGACATGTCAAACTCGCGATGTCACGTGATGTCACACAACGTATCGGAGCTTTTTTGCCATTGCCGGCAATGGGATAGGCGTGGTTTCCCAATGACGCATCCGGCCCAAGGTCTGGCAGTTTAACACCCCTGTCTTAGAGGAAAAGGACTTTCCCATGTGGGGATCATTGTCTGAAATTTAAAAAAAGAACTCACCTGCTTTCACTTATGATATAAAAGGAATTCACAAATATTTGGCTATAGAAATACTGTCTTTGTCTTAAATATAAACTTTGTCCATAGAGTCAGACATAGATTTCTAGAGTTTTGTAGCATAATGGAGTATCTCGTTGTGTTTACCCATTAAACAATTAGGCTTTTTTCCTAGTGAATGTTTTGATGATAGTTTTGATCACTATATCATCCTTGCTGCCTTGTGGCCAATTAAAACTAGGAAAGGAACATTAAATAAAAGATAAAAGCAATTAAAGGTAAGAGCAGTACAGTTCTATGACAGCAGTATTCCCGCTGTTTGAGGAAAGGACATAAATATGCATTTTATGACAAGTGTTGGGAGAAAAAATGGTATAAACCAGGCCCAGTAACTGAAGGTTTTTATCATCTGTAAATATCTTGGCT
Organism: Protobothrops mucrosquamatus; assembly: GCF_001527695.2. NCBI lineage: Eukaryota > Metazoa > Chordata > Lepidosauria > Squamata > Viperidae > Protobothrops > Protobothrops mucrosquamatus. The sequence continues at coordinate 192,638 of NW_015386891.1, forward strand.
AGTATTTTGTTGAATATTGGATCCTGAAGAGCAAAAACGGAACATAACATCCTATCTGGGTCAGGTTGTTTGGTTTTAAAATCAAAGTTAATTAGGACCATAACTTCCTTACTCCGGAATCACTTGCCTTAACCTTGGCTGAAACTTTCAGCTGAATTTCAGAGTCAGGCAGAATAAATACCCTTACAAGAATCTTATTCCTCTGCTCTTTCTTTTTTCTAATAAATGTTTTATGAACTTCCCAGCTGCACTAATGCTAACAAATTGCTGGGCACCGATACCAAGGCTGGGATTTGAACTTAAGAACCTAGGCAATTAAGCATCTATCATGCCAGGAGAAATATCAGACAATCCTAATAGTGTGAGCCCTTTTTTTCCTGCTACAGTAATATTACTTGAGAAATCCTGTATGCACATCTCCCACCGATACAGTACATAATTCTCATGGGACATACTTCCTGCCTGAAAAAGACAAGTGGAGGCCAGAATCATTGTTGATGGTTAACCTCAGTTGTTGCCTTTAATATACTTGTATTTGCAGATTAAACCTGCTACCTGTATCAGGGAGATCGGTAGCATAGAAATTTAATAGTTAGCTAGCTATTTAGCTAACTAATTAAAAATAGCCCATCTGTTGATCATGGGATTAACTATGTGGAATTAATTGTTATAATTTATGTTATATAACCCACCGAGGACTCTTTCTCTCTGTGAAGCCACTTCCCTGCCCTGAAGTTCTTTCCATTCAGAATCAGGTGAAGCTGATTCCATAAGAAGTCTCTGTACCAAGCTTGACATGAAAGCTTATGAAGTGTTCTAAGATGAGCAACTCACCTGTCAAACCAACCATGGCAGGTGCCAATCCTGGAAATATAAATGGGGGCTGATTGATAAACCTAACTGTGACTGCGGGAACATTGCACAAACTTTACACCCTATTGAGATGGAATGCCCCTCAGAAGGTTCCCTGGATCCCTGCATGAAATACATTGCCTCGAGGGCACTAATGCCTAATGGCTAAACAATCTAGAATCTGGCCACAGGTTTAGCCACCCCAGTAACTGCTCATACATAATTTAATTTTATTCATAATTTTCGTCATCATTTGTGCTGTGTGTTTTTAAAATGATTTACTGCTCCAATGTTTTATATGCTGTTTTTCTGAGTTTTTATGCATTAATGCTCTATTCTGTCATGCCATAAAAAATAGGAATAACCTCACCTGTCCCATTAGGACAGGTGAAAGCCCAATGTGGCTCCATTAGGGCCCAAAAGATGGATTTTGGGCCCTACCTGTGCCTTGCACATTACCTGTGCAAGGCACAGGTAATCTAAAATGCACAATTAAATACCAACGGTGAGCTTTTTACTCTAGAGTTACAATATTTTGCAATTATAGTACTATACACACACACACACACACACACACACAAATAATAATTATATTTGCCTAATCTCTTCCCAGTTTCAAATACTGTTGTTATAATTGTAAATATCGGCATCAGGACAAATTTAGAGTAGAGGTATGAATTTTAATTGTCTACCTCTAAAATATTTTAAAAAGTCTATCTCCTTCGTTGACTCTGTTCTAACACACGATAATATTATGTACTTACCCTCTTAATTGAACTTCTTTGAAAACATTAAGCTATAATGTTTCTCCAAGGAAGCTTGGCATAATTTATCACCTTTTTCCATACAACTGAGGTAGTTCTATCCCTTAAATATTTCCATGACTCATGAAGAAATGAGGCAAAATTAAAGCATGGATAATTTGTCCAACATTATAGAACTGTAAGAACTGTGGCGATAAGCGCCAGAGGAGGGAAGATCAGACTGCAAAAGGAAGTCCCATCAAAGAGCGAAATTTTTAAAACACTTTCAGTGCAAAAGACAAACCACACTGCTCTGAAATTGATATTAAAGCAGTGACTAGTGCAGTTTCTGACTTTCCATGAATTCTTCATCAAGTAACAGAGTTATAGTATATACAAGATGGAGTATTTTGCACTCAGGCAAATTTATCCTAACTGGCTTCTCTAAAGCTGATTCCAACAATCCCTATATGTCTAATATGGATTTGGGAAATTGTTTGTCCTTTTTTGGTCCACATTTGTCTTTGTTTTTATTTCCGTAAGGGAGCCTAAGAATGTCTAGCCACAGACAACATTGATACCATTTTTACTGATTTTGTACTTGGGGGTCTGGCTGCAGAATTCCTTCACTTTCTGAAAGATATGCCCTTAGCTCTGGAACAGCCTAACCTATATTTATTATATTTTCAAAGAACTATGAAAACTTTAGTGAGGTATTTAGGGGCATTTGAAAATTCGGCTGCCTGGTGTTTTATTGTTCTTCTTGTTGTGGGTATGTTTGTGAAGTTTAGGTTATCATATGTATATTTTGGAATATAGTTATGATTTTTATTATGTTTTGTTATTTCTGAAAACATGACTTAGAGTCCTTAGAAATGTAATGGTTTATAAGCCAAAGTAATAATTAACTAAATATTTATGTAAGTAAACTTAGTTCTGGTAAGTGTGAATGGCTGTTATGCGAAGCTGTCTCAACAACAAATGAGCATGCAACATGCAAGCATATCACACAGGAGTTTGATACCAGTGGCTGTACATTATAGAGAAAGAATATCTTCCATCCTTTGTTGACTGGAAGCTGCTACAGTGGTATCTTTGTAGAATCCAGATGGAGAAATCCTCCAAGTGAAAAATGTAAGTTGATAGTCCAGTGATTAGGTATGGTATCTGTCCAGAAATCTAACATATTGCCATGGAATACATGTCAGTGTGCTTTATGCTTGTTCTATGAGAGGAGAGGTTGCAGGTAGATTAGGATCTCTCCTCCATTCGCAATAGACCTAAAAGAGTTCCTGATTCTTTATTAAGTTGCTGGAATAAATACAGCTTGAAGAAAAATTTTGTGTGGAATTGCTTGGAAAGGGACCACGTCGAGTTCTAGCACTGAATACCAAATCATGAGCAGACGTTAGAGGTATGCAGAATTGTAATGATCTATCTGCTCTTTAAGCCACGACTTTCCATTTGACTCAATTGGGTAGACTCAGTTTTCTAGCAGAAGAATGAAATTTGGAGCCTAACCAGAAGAGGAATATGTACATATTATTTCTCAATGTCCTTTTTTCTAAGTGATCACATATTAAATGGAAACAGCAGTAACTGGGCTCAGATTCATAGGAGTAAAGAATAGGTATCTCCTACAATAATTAAGGGAAACATAGTCTTGCACATTAGGGACCTTTTAATACTATCATTGAGGTATACTATCAAAGAATGATGTGTAGGTATGAACATAACAAAACAGAAAGCTGATGTGAACAGCATAATTTGCATAATTACCCAATTACACTAATAATGTAAACTGCTGATGTCATAAAATAAAGTAAAGTAAATCCTCTGTGGGGACTACTTTGGATGCAGTGGATTTTTCCATTTTTTCAGGGAGATTATCTGGGCAAGATCTGGCCGATTGCAGCCAAGTCCACCAAATTGATTTTTGCTAAATTGAGGCTTTGCTGTACTACAGCTGTGCAACAATTCCAATTTACTTTCAGAAAGGTCCTTCCGAATACAGAGAAGTATGAATATAGTCCTTCTCTGTAACTCTTTAAAAGATGTGGCAGCTGTAAAAAGTTTAATAAGTGTGAAATTCATGCTCCTCCATGCTCCAAAACAATGTTTCTCCACCTTGACAACTTTAAAATGTGTGGACTTCCTCGGAATTCCTCAGTAGGCATGCATACATTTTAAAGTTTCCAAAGTTGAGAAACATTGCTCTAAAGCAACTTTTTGGAACTGAATCTGAAGCACTGCCCATCTGTAATATGAAGCCTGTTAAACATTGGTAAGATTTGATCTGTATCACACTTCTACATATTTTGTCAGTTTGTGAAATGATTCTGTGTATGCAATGTAACTTTGTATGAATGGGAAACCTAATTTGATCAAAATCTGTTTTACGTAGCAATCTTCTTCACATCTTGGCTAACAGTCTGCCTGATAAAATCATGTTTGGGACATGAAGCTAGGAGCCTATAATCTCTCGTGTGAAGGCTATTTATATTTAATTCAAACTGATGTAAAATGGACACACTGAAGTAACGTTATTAGTGTCATTCTTGCATTATCAAAATAGAGTCCTCTCCAACTTTTGCTTTGCACCTATATTCAAATTATGCCAGTTTCCTGAAGGTCCACTGAGTCTGCAGAGAAAACAGTACTTCCTAGATATCTACAACCATGCATATGTTGGTTTATGTTAGCTGGGTCCTTACAAAAAGTTTATGCCTGGGAATGCTTGAAAGATGTGAATTCTCCATGGATATCTGCAGAACCTGATGTAATTTCTGTAGAGCTGGCTAGGAATTCTGGGAGTTGAAATCTACAAGTCTTAAAGTTGCCAAGTTTGGAGACCCCTGCTGCAGAGCAAGGTCGGGGGGGGGGGGGAACCAGTGGGGGCAGGATGCTTATAGTTGAACACTCCAGGTAACACTTGAACATGTTATATTAGCTTCCATAATATTGTGTGACTGTATTTGAAAGGCCTGGATTCAAGACTCAAGGAAGCTTTTGCAATTCTTTATCTAATTTCAGAAGATGGGGCAATATGTTATTATTAATAGACTGGTCATTTAAAATGCTGTAGCCTCTCAACTTGAGAAAAAAAGGAACCTGTGAGAATCTGCATATATTGCCAACTGTGATTAATTCACAAACCTCAGCAGTTGGTGTGTTAGCTGTCTTACCACATCTTATGGCAACAAGTGAGAATAAAGATCCAAAGCTGCTCCTGAGATTGACAGGTGCCATTTCAAGGTATCTCAAGCCTTTAGGAAGAAAAATCACAAGTGCCAACCTCTATGTCTCAATTCCACACTAAAATACAAGTGAACCAGAGTAGATGGGTAGAGGAAGATGTATTTTGCTACAGATTTGTGCCTAAAGAGGTTTATAATGTTATGATTGTAATGAAAGTTTATTTTCCCCCCTTTTAAATGGTTCTAATAATATTAATAGATTTTATGCTTTATAAGATTAATCTGCAAATCTGCAAACTTTCAATGTTGCCCTTGTTTTCCATAACACAGCTTGCTTAAACTTATCCATATTGCAGCAATTTACCATGAATGATGATGATGGAAAGGGAAAAGGGAAAAGCATCACAATCCGCTAGGAATCTGGGGTGCAAAGGTTTTGCTACTAGGGTGCAGGTTGCAGTGACTATTTGCCACCTGGTTTTAAATATGGCAAAAGAGAGCCAATAAAAAAGAAAGAGTCCCTTGTGAATTTTGTATTTGTCTGGTATGAAATATCTTTCAGAAGCTAAAATGTTGACTTCTGTTAGTGGGTGATGGTCTCTGTGGGAAGTGCTGGCTTGCTTTTTTATTAAATAAATGCATCATAGAAATAGCTGAAGCCAGCTGTACTGTTTTATACACAGTGATACAGGGAACAAATGTTAAAAGAGAGCGATAACAAGTTGGTGGATACACAGTCTGACTAAGCCCTCTGAACTAGCTTGTTATTCTCAGTGGCAAAGATACTACCTTGTCGCTAGTACAGAAGCAAGATTCCACTAACCATCTAACTACTTTTTGTATAAGAAACAGGTGTGGCATAACTCTTATTCTTCCCCTTAGGGAGCATAAGATCAGTCTGCAGAATCATGTAGAGATATTTCAGGTTCTGTTCTAGACATGTTACTGAAAATGCACTGTCCAGCAGCTTTAGAAGAGAGACTGGGTTTTCTTGGGTTTTGATGGTATTTACAAAATTTACAGAGATTTGTAAAATTTGTAGGGATGTACAACTTTTATCCATTTGAAAACAGAGCATTCAAAGTATTCCAGAACTTTCCTTTCCATGCCAAACAGATTATGCCTTTTTGGGTTTGGATGGACATTTCCCAGAAAATTCAGAAAAGTGGAAGTGATTCTAGGTGTTCTGGGCAATGTCCTGTCTTTTTTCATCAGCAGATTTTTAGCAAATGTAAAATGACTGTCAGGTAATTATTTGGACAGAAAAATTCATAAAGTCTATCTTCCTTTTAAGTAAGAAATGCAATTTTTTTTAAAAATGACTTTCTTGAATATTCTGTATGCAGTCTCTTAAATATGCTGAGGTGGTACCCATTTCTGAAAATTTAGAAATAGTCCAAGATGGATATGAATACAATCCATGAGTTAAATAAAGTGACAGTTTCTATTTGAGCAGATAGCAAAGATATTCCTTAAAAAAGGAATAATTGATGGATTTCCTTTATAACCCCATTCTCATTTGATTGAAATCTGGAACTAGGTCTTGTAAAAGACCCCAATGCCATCTGTATGTCTTAATTGGCAGTAATACAATTATTGGCTCCAAATAATATAACTCATCACATCCACCATACTTACATTGATATGCCAACTATATATATATCAGACAAATGAGATTGACTTTAAAGAATATAAATCTGATATAAAAACTGAAATATTATGGAATATGTTAGTATTTTAATCTCTCTGGACACAAGGTTAAAATCTGCTGTTTAGCCATTCAAAGAAAATCATTTCAGAAGGAAAAATGAAAACAAAATTAGCAGAAAAAAAAGAAAGAAATATTAAATTTTGATGGTGTCAAACTAGCTTTGAACAGTTTTTATTCATATTACAGAGATGCTGCAATGTTTGCATATATTACAGCACTCTCTTTAAATGAAATGGAAATGCTTGTTTTCTAACTGACTATACCATTTCCCTTTAGTCAAATATTTTTGCCTGCAACCTTGATTATGGCCAAAGCATAACAGATATAACATCACAAGCATATACAGAATACAGAATTGGAAGGGACTTGGAGGTCTTCTAGTCCAACCCCTTGCTCAAACAGGAGACCCTACACCAATGGTGGTCCAGTCTCTTCTTGAAAATTTCCAGTGATGGAGCAGTCACAACTTCTGGAGGCAAGCCGATCCACTGATTAACTGTTCTCACTACCAGGAAGTTTCTTCTTACTTCTAGGTTGGATCTTTCTTTGATAAGCTTCCATTGGTTACTTCCTGTCTTGTCCTCAGGTGCTTGTCCTCAAGCTGTCATCTCTGTGACAGCTTGTCAGACGCTCAATGTATTTCTTTCTCTGCGCATTTCATTTCATTTCAGGTACTGTCATTTTCTGGGAGGGGGGAGTCTTGTGCTAAGGGGAGGGGGAATGTTCGGGGAACCTACAATGTATTTCTTTTGCTTTGTTCTATTCTCTTTGAAGTATCTTTCTTGGGGTGTGGAGAGAAGGAGAAATGTGCCTATAGCCATATGCCTTATCTCCAGTCGGATGGGATGGAACTGCGGGAAACTGACAACCTTGAGAATGGCACTTTATCGCTTGATTCCCTTAACAACTTAGCACCTATGGATTGGGTAAATCAACTGGGGGAGAGGTTTTGAAAAGGCAGTTTTAATGTAATGTTTTGCGCAGGAAACCTTTAGATCCTGACTTACTCTCCTGCTGTCATTAACTTTGAATAAAAGTTCCTATTGAAACAATGCAAGTTTCAGGAGTTCTGCTTTCTTGGGAGAACTATTTGAGCCAGGTCCTTACACAGCCCCTCAACTGCTATCATATCACCCTTTGTCCTTCTGTTCATTAGACTAGAATTCCTGGTTCAGGAATTCTGGGAGTTGAAGTCCACAAGTCATAAAACAGCCAAGGTTCCCCACTCCTGGACTAGACCTACCCAGTTCTCTCCATCGTTCATCATATGGTTTAGCTTCCAGCTTCCTAATCATCTTTGTTGCTCTTCTCTGCATTTTTTTTTCTGGAGTCTCAGTATCTTTTTTATATCATGGTGATCTCCTGGACTGTTCAAGCAGATTTAAATACAACTCCTCTTGGTATTTGTACCTTGGAAAAATGTACTTCTTTTTGATATAGACACCATATGCTTGGTGAGGGAGTTAGTCCTTAGCTATTATCATTGGCATTTGCAGGATAAGGTTTCTTTAGATATGCTAGTCATACACAGATGCTCTTCTGGTCACTGCAAGAACAGGCTGAGGCAAGAAAAGTAAAGCAATGCATTTCAATTCTTAGAAGTGTAGGAGTGTGACTTTAAAAACCACTTCAAGAAGAGGCTTTACTCAGGCTTTCATACAAGTGCCCCCATTAAAGTACAGGCCTATAGACCAATATGGCTTATTTAAAACATATCAACATAACATGAAAATAAGACACGCTACTAGATTAATTAATATCCAGTGATACTAATATTTACATTATAACAAGAAAACATTTTATTTAGCAGTTCTTATTAAGAAATTCAACATAACACTACCTATAAATACCAGACAAAAACAGATGGAAAAATGAAATATGATCACCATCAAGGAGTCAGCTCCATGAGACCAAATCTCATGCAAATTGCTTCATATTAGAGGAAATGTGTTACATAAGAACCGTGCCATTGTTCAGTCCCTCCCTCCCTCCCTCCCTCCCTCCCTTTCTTTCTTTCTTTCTTTCTTTCTTTCTTTCTTTCTTTCTTTCTTTTTTCTTTCCTTCCTTCCTTCCTTCCTTCCTTCTTTCTTTCTTTCTTTCTTTCTTTCTTTCTTTCTTTCTTTCTTTCTTTCTTTCTTTCTTTCTTTCTTTCTTTTGGTATTTTCTCTCTTTTTTCTTTGGCTCCATAAAAATATAACGGTTAATCAGAAAAAACATAAACCAAAAAATAAAAAAAAGAAAAAAGAAAAAAGAAGCCCAACTTCACTGTAGTGAGTTATTTTTATTCATTAATACATAATGAATACTGACTAATGAATACTGAAAATAATGACTATTTTATTCATGTGACTGAATTTGCATCACTTGATTGCCTATAGTCAGAACAAATCTGAAAAGGAAGTTTGCCTTCAAGAGAAATGCCTTCTAGGTTTCTTACACACTTCTGCAAATGAGTTACACTTTCTTAAAAAGACATTTCTCATGGTAGCCAATGCTTACAATCAAACCCTTAAGTCATCATCTAGTGGCTGGAGGCCGAAATATGTGAGTGAAATAATGAGAGATGTTTAATTCACATTCAAATGTAAGTCTGAGGTTTTGTTATGAATGATTCATTTCTACTGCAAGATTGAAGGCTAGTCAATTAAAGATAATAGGAATTAATTCCAAATCAATGACACACAGTTTTTGCCTTAATAGGCTCTCAGTAAGGGGCATGCTTTATGTATACGTGTATAATTTGTATATTGAGGTGTGTACATTTTAAAAATATAAAACATATTTTTAGTCAAAATATCTAGACAGAGTCAGTTTGGTGTAGCGGTTAAGGCATCAGGCTAGAAACTGGGAGACTGTGACTTCTAGTTCTGTTTTAGGCATGAAGTCATTTGGGTGACCTTGGACTAGTCCAGGGGTAGGCAACCTTGGCTCTTTTATGACTCGTGGATTTCAACTCCCAGAATTCCTGAGCCAGCATGGATCAGCTTGGAAACCTCTCCCTTTCCCCCCAGCATGGCTGGCTCAGGAATTCTGGGAGTTGAAGTCCACGAGTCATAAAAGAACCAAGGTTGCCTACCCCTGGACTAGTCATTCCTCCTCAGCCTTGGGAAGAAGAAGATAATGGCAAAACACTTTTAAACGCGTCAACATTGATTTAAGGGCATAAAAAACAAAACAAGTGAACTACTAGTACAAATACTCCTAATATTTTTGCATATGCTTTCCAATATTTCCCTCTTTTCAGTCCACAAGAGACAGTTTCTAAATAATGATGCAGTTGTGTTAAGAACATGTTCTTATAAGACAACGACAAAAAAAAAATGCATTGTGAGATTTTAGAACATAGAATCATGGGACTGGAAGGGACCTCGGAGGTCTTCTAGTCCAACCCCCTGCTCAAGGCAGAAGACCTTAAACCATCCGAGTCATTTTAAATCAACTCCTTCTGCAATACAAATAAAGGATGCTCTTAAAAATGGCCCCAAATAATTTGAAAATCAGAATGACAAAAGATGAGGGAAAAATGCATAAAGAGCACTCTGCTAGATTAAACAATAGACTTTAAATATTTGACAGCATACATTTAGTCTTCAAAATATTTTAATGTAAACATTCAGTACACCTCATTCAATAACCGGCATTCAAAAAAAAAAACACCTTTGCTTCACTTTAGCAAATGAATATTACTCAAATGCCTGGTTTTTTTTTTAAGATTGAATGAATCTTACTGATTCCGTGTTTTTTTAAAAACAAAACCAAAACTAAAAATCTGAATGTTTTGCTCTGGCAGTCATCGTGGCTCACTTTCTTCATCTTTTCATCTAAATAGCATGGAGTGAACTGTGTGTTTTCTTGTTTCACGATATTAATCTTTTAATAGCTCTGTTTGGTTTCATTCCCAAGACCCACTCAGATTGCACAGATAACATTTGCTACTGATTCCGCTCGGCATCTAGAAATACAGTCAGTCATTATCACAAGAAGAATCTGCATGGTTTTCAAAGTTTAATGCAACATTTTGGTATCTGAGCGTTAATCTTGTTCTGCGGTTTATCCTTTTGATCCTAGCAAATGTAATACTTCCCCTTTCTAGCTGCTCACCAAAATTACTATTCATTGTCTGCCGTTTTGCTAAACGCATTTAAATATCTTTGTTTGAAAAAGCATTGGTTGTTTCCTCCTTTAAGAAAATAAGTCACCGTTAATGCTGGCTCTGCCGAAATTGCTAGCCTTTTACATACAACTGAAGGCTCATTTAATGACACATACAATCTTCTGATATTGTATATAACTACTGTGAAAATAAAGAACCACATTAGCACCTTCCCAAATGACATTGTCACACAATATAATTTCAAACTAGTCCTCGAGGTCACCTTGCTCTGCTTTTTCTTTATAGTGCACTCAAATGTTGAATGCGCGACAAGCACTCTCACTTGAGGGAATTGTGACTTGGGAAGGGGTGTTATATGACCTTCATATATCTTTGATTTCTAAAATTACAGGCTTAAGTAGACTAAACAGCTGAAAGAAGATCGAATTTAGGAATAGCTTGCAGCAAAATTGATTGAAGCTGACCTTACGTCCTTACAGCAGTGTTTCTGATTCCTGCCACCTTCATGATATGTGGAATTCGATTCCCAGAATTCCCCAGCCAACAAAACTGGCTGGGGAATTCTGGGAGTTGAATTGCAAACACCATAAAAGTGCCAAGATTGAGAAATACTGTCTTAAAAAGTGAGGGCCTTCTACAATCCTTGTTCTTTCTCCATTATGCTGTAAACTGATTAGAAAAATTTGGTTTCAAAAGAGCAAGTTATGAAATGTTATGAAACCAGCACAGTGGCAAATTAATATCCCCATTTTGTTATTGCTGAAATTAATACTTGTTTCCCAAACTGCCCACATCAGCTTATAAATTTTAGGAATGCCAGAGAATAGTTCTTGGTTTGCCAAACTCCATGCAACCACTAGATGACAGCAAAAAAACATCTCTAACTATTTGCTTTCATGTGGTGGTCACATACATTTTTGCAGATTACAGAGTAGAGCCGTACGAAATGAAGTCTTGAAGAGTAAACTTTGGCCTGGTATCTGAATGTCATGAAGGACTATCTTTTGTTTTAGAGACAGTTTTCCACTCTTGCTTGTTATCCTAGCAGGGAACTTCTGCTAAGGTCCGAGAGAAACCACGGGCTATCCAGATAGGTTATTCTCCTTCATTCCATAGAAAAATAACTGATCTTCAGAATGAAGGGAAGCTTATGCCTGCCTACAAAACCACCTCACGCTGTGGAGGAATATGATGGCAAGAAACATGTAAACAAGGTCTATGCTGCCCTTTTGTGACTGGCAATCAGCTAGGAAGAATACAGAAAAAGGCCTTTTGAAAATCACATATATATTGTATGTTGGGATTTTTTTAGTGTTCTTTGTTTGGCTTGCAATTTCTTTTCTTTTCCATAATAGCAATTAATGTGTGATAATTGATCACAAACAGTATCACATATTTCATGGCTACTGACATTAATATTACCAAGGCTATAAGAGTTATGTTTGAAACTGTAATTAACCTGTTAGACTAAAACTGAGGGGAAAGGTTAAATGCTTACTCTCTAAAACACTCTGGGGGGGGGATCTAGACCCTTAGCTTAACATATTTCACAGTGCAGTTATAAGGAAAAACCAAACGAACAAGCAGAAAAAGAAATAACTAACAACAATGGTGGCAGATAGCATTGTCTTTTGCATATATTCACATTGAGAAGCATATGGACAAATGGATTCTGCTTGGTTCGGAAAAGACAATGATTTATGAATATAAGGCAAGGGACTGTTAGTGTAATTTTATTTACTGTTTCTTTCTCCAAAATTAAATACAAAATTAGGACCTCACAAGTGGGATCTGCAATTCTGTCACTAAGTAATGTGGTTGTTAAGTGAGTGATTCACATGACGTGATAAACTTATCGCCTCACTACTGTTGCAGTAATTAAACAAAATACTTGTGGTTTTTAAGGGGACATTATGTGATCATGACTTGCAATTTTACTGCCAGCTTCTCCATTTACTCAGCTTCTTGGAAGTCAACTGTGAAGCACACAAATGACAATCAAATGAATGTGGAAAGCTGGGATGGTCATAAAGACCACTGGTTGGAAAGCGTCTGAATTTTGATCAGATGACTACGGGGTTATAAGTGTGAGGACTAGTTGTAAAGCTACTTTTTCACTTCTGTCATAACTTTGAACAGTCACTAAACAGGGCAATTGTTAAGTGAGGACTACCTGTAGGTTCCATGGAAGAAAGAAAAGATGCAGGGGAAAAAATAACTAAGCAGAAAAATCCAACTTGCAGGATGGACTTTAACTTTCAAAAGCTAGCCAATTGAGAGGATCATGGTATGAGCCAAGCATTCTTGAAAGCAGTAGATTTATTTATTTACTACTTTACTACTATATAATCACATGCTATTCAAGTCCAGGTGGTTCACAAAACATTATCAAACAATAAATAATAGAAAAATCCAATATCATGATTCATAAAAATTATTCAAATCAGTACCACTTCCATGGACAGTTCCCAAGTGGCCTATAAAACAGCTACGTTTTCTGAAAAAAAAATCAGAGTTCCAATGGGACGTTATCTCAGAGAGAGGAGAACATCACCAGAAAGATCTGCCTCTACTGTTCCCTCCTTTTCAAAAGACAGCATTTCCTTCCAAATCAAGCAAACAGAATGGACAGATTCAACTTACTGACCCTTGCAATTGAAGAGCTCCCTTGCTGTATTAAGCTTTTAGAAGATTCATTTTTAAGAGATCATATTCTTTGTAAATGTCAGATGTGTCTCCAGTAATTCCCACTTGTAAACCTATTAATTCAAGCTTTTTCTCTTCTATGTGCCATTTTTTTTGACAAATGCCCCAAAGATTAATAAAAGAGATTGTATATATGGACTGGTTTTATGAAAGTCTCTCCATAAAAGAGAGAGAGAAAGAAATGCAATATGCAGCAACATTAGGAGCAACAAAGAGCATCATATATCGCTGAATGCTGGTATATACACTTTGGGTGGCCAGGGAATTCACACATGCAGGAACTGGGAGGAAAAGAATCAAAGACACAGCACAATGGAGAGTTTACAAGAGCAAGTAAAGGTTGGGCAGAGGAAGAAAAGATGCGTGCTGTGTCATTTCTCTTTTCTGCACCTGCTGACAAAGCAAGAATGGAAACAGCCAGGAAGTGCCTGCAGAAAAGCAGCTCTGATATTGTTTCTAAGCCCACAGGGTCCTGTGAATAAAATGTCCCAGAAGATGGAAAATGACATTATGAGCTGATCTAGAGTGGGGAGAAAATCCAGGAACTCAACCATTCATCTTTTTTTGCCCACACAAATTGTCCACTCAATTATTTGTTGGATTTTAACAAATGAGGGGGGTTCTATTTTTGCCAGGGGTATCATTTAAACAGGAGGGCTTGCCATTTTTTCCCCCACAGGCATGGAACTTTCTGTTAAAGTCAGTCGCAGGTCTTTCCAATGGCTCATCCAACTTCAAGACTCTAATGCAACCAGAAGGAGTTAATAATGTATCAGCAGGAAAAGAATTCTATTACCTCTATAAAATTGAGCCAAACATTTCTAGGAACTATCAATCAATCAGAACAGAACTGGAAGGGACCTTGGAGGTCTTCTAGTCCAAACTCCTGCTCAAGCAGGAGACCCTATATCATTTCAGACAAATGACTGTCCAATTTCTTCTTTAGTGATGAAGCATCCACAACTCCTGACAGCAAGTTGTTCCACTGGTTAATTGTCCCCACTGTTAGGAACGTTCTCCTTAATTCCTAACTTATGAGTACAAGATGAATAAGGGTATTCATTTTTCTCCACAACAGCCATTTTTGGGCTAGGCTGGTCTGAGAGAAGGGTTGTTCCACTCAACAAGTGAGCTGAATGTGAACTTTATCTTGGATCTCCATGCTTAAGAATCCAGTCCTTAATTCCTACTAATTTAGACTTCCTCTGATGAAACTCAGATGGCACTGAAGCCCAACCAACTTGACCAAGAAAATTCTTTATACAAGATTGGGTGCTTGAAAGGGATTTTAAATTTGTCTTTCTCATATGTCTCACATGAATTAATCTATGTTTACTGCACTGTTTTGCTCCTTTCCTTTCAGAATATTCAGACATTCACAACAAATGGAGCGAGTCATTCTAGGATGCTCCAAAAAAGAGAAAAAGAAACAAAAGTAGGGCAGCCCAGCAGGATCATATGGATGAAATTAAGATTTCTCAGAGAAAGCTGAAAATCCCAATCAGCATGTGAATTCTGCTATTATGTATGAAAAAGGGGAAAGACTCCATTCAAACTCATGCTGCTCACTATTATGCTATTTACCCAAGAACTGATGGTTTTTTATTTTAAATATTGAGAGCTTCTTCCCCCACCCTCATCCATAAAAATTTTCATCAGACAAGTAAACTAGGTTAAAGTAGATACACAAGAAAAGATAAATGCCTGCAGTGAATTCTGGGAAGATCTGGGAAGATCAGTGTAAGCAAAGTCAACAAGCTATTAAAAAAAGCTTATACTTTTTAATTTAACTCTTGCCCTGAGGGATCAGGCACCCATTAAATAGTATTAAATAGCATTTACAGTTCCTCAGTCACAATATAGAATTATCTATGATTTGTAGTGTTTGCATGTGAAAATAGTTGGCAGTGGATGATACCTTCAATTAATTTGAATTAATCCCTCTCATTTCCCAATTTTTACAATTCTTCAAGAAACTCAAGATGGCATCCATGGTACTTTTTTATAACTCTTCATATGAACATTGCAATACAAAAAGGCTAGCAAACATTCTTTGCCTTTGTTGAATAGCATTAAATGAAAAAAAAAACTTTCTGCAGCAAGAATTCTGGACTTTGTATTGCAAACATACTGGAGAGCAACAGATTGGTGAAGAGTCAGAGTACTGTACTCTACTGTATCTGGTATTTAAATGGATAAGAGGGGTAAATCATCATTGTGAGGGAATGTCTTCTGGATTCCCAGGAGGGAGGGGCTGCATTCCAGAGGCAAAGAGGCAGTGAAGCTTGGATAGTTTGATCAGGAGGAAGAGAGATCAGAAGAGTTGATTTTGCTTCTTCAGTGCCGGATGTGTATTCAATAAATTTTATCTCTTATGGCACCTCAGGACCATAGAATTTCTTTGATATTGAATTCGCTAGCCAGACAATTGACCTTAAATCAACTCTCATGAAATTATGAGTGCAGCCTACTCAGAGGCTTCCGAGAGGACTGTAGCATAATGGTGTCAGGAGTGGAAAAGAAGACCGAGACAGCAGCCAAACTGGGCTGGTCCTTCCCTGTGAGCACTGGCAGCAGCCCAGCTGGACTTTGGGGTGGTAACACAGTCCAAAGTGAGAGCAGAAAAGATGGGGCAGCTGCCAATGCAGCTGGATCCCTCTATGCCAGGAAAAAGACCCAACTGATGGGTGTCACGAGGAATTGGAGTTCCCCTTAGTCCTATCAGGAGTTGCAATAGCGCAGGGAAGTGAGTGGAAGACCACTCTGAAGAAGGTGCCAGCTGAATGCTAGTTTTCATCCCTCTTAACATAGAGCACGTATGCCTAAAAGACATATACAGAGAGATTAATATGACAGACAGTATGATGGAGGAAGAGAGGGTTAAATAAATAAGCGATTTTTGTTTTCCTACAAATATGAAGTGCACTACATGGGGAATTTATGTAATGCATTATTCTACTTGTGTTGAACATACAGAGTCTAACTTTTTTTGCTTTGGATATTTTGCAGTTGCAAACTTCATAACCTTGAGCACGTCTCCAATGTAAAAGCTCTGTTAAAAAGTCTAGATGGAAACATGGATTTCTGGTCAGAATACAGCCAGTAACAAGCTTGAACTCTATCTGGTAGATTATTTATATTCATGAAAGGCATCCCTCTAGCTGCTGATTTAAAACTCTGCCCTCCCTTCCACTTTCAGCATTTGCCATATGGTCTGCAAATAAGATAATGCACATTGGAAAAATCACCTTGCTACTATGATGTCATGATTAACATTATGAGACCCTTGAAAGAATGAGGGGGCACGTCTGACGGAAACAATGAGATTCCAAAACATAATTAACTGTCAGGATAAAACATGGAAAGAGAGATGACAGCAGAATTTAACGGCAAAATCATTAGTACACACTGCAATCAACTTATTTTTCTTATTAGGAAAATAAGCAGGTGTGTTTTATTGCTGTTGAACCATCTTAGTTAACACATGGGCTTCCTACCTCTCTGCCATGCACAGACCATCTGCTCAGCCTTTTGATTGTAATTAATGCTATTGACTGATTTATTTCATTATCTACCAGGCTGTTTTTCCACATTTAGACACCACATTGTGCATTGCTTTGTTTTAAACTAAGTAATTGGAATATTGCTAAAGCTGGTACCTCTTCTGGTGGGGAAAAGGATGAGAAGGCATTGGAGGAAATAAGTGCTGTCTTGCCTGCGGGAGAAGCCAAAAATAAGGCTCTCCAGAGAGAAAACCTTCCTTCAACTAAGTCTTTGAGATTATCTAGAAGGGAAAGGGATCCAGAACGAAACCTCTCCTCCCCCAAACAATTGTAAGGGTGGATCTTCATAAGCAGAACAACAGCAGCTGAGGCCAGATCATTAGCAATGCTGAAAATAAAGAATTTAGGTGAGAATTTCCAAATTGAGAATACATGAAATGGGCTGAATGTTAACATCTCTTTGCAAAACCAAGGGCAGATAGGTAATTTTTAGAAATTGGAAGAGTTGCTGCTATTCCCCTGAGCAGCTGCCAGTCTTAATTTCATTTCCCCCAAAGTCCCTTCTCCTCCCAACTACTCTGTCACCTTCTGCAAATTGGCTGAAATCACTTCTCTGCCCCTATCCCATTAATAGGGCGATCTGTTTGGGATGTGTTCACTCAGCTGTAATTGGAACTTTGCCTAGAGACTTTATAAGCCCTTTTCCAGAGCAGAATACAGGCCAAGTATTGGAAATCTTTTGCTTTTTTTTTTTGTCAACTTTTGAAAGTCTTAGGCTCTCAACTCTTTAATAACATCCAATAATACTCATGAATGCCTGCAGGAATGGGCAAGCTTCATCAAATGTGTCATTGTATGAAAGGCATGAATTATGTATTTTGATCAGTTGCAAGATGCCATCATGTAATAATGCTTCTCTGTCTCTTCAAAGGAACTTGAACACGATGACATGCTTTGTATTGCTAGATGTTGCCCAGGAGTGCTGAGGAGGAAATGTGGATGGGCTAATTCCATATCTACTGTCGTTCTGGCAAGACTAATGGAAAACCAAATGTCAGTTTGTTTAAAATCATAGTGATCCTTGCATTTAATAGCTGGCCATGCAGGTCTCTCGTTGAAATAGACATACAGTAACCATACTTCAAAATGCATAAAATGTTAATATGCTGATATATAGGTATAATCCAAAGCAGAAATAATAAACAAAGCACATGTCATACTGGGGAGATCAATTCCAATATTGTGGAGAGTTTCAAAGCTTGGGTTTTCTCTGCT
>NW_015386891.1:215738-250012 GCF_001527695.2 Protobothrops mucrosquamatus
ACTGCAGAAAAAATGTAAAATATTCATATTTAATGTCTTAAAGCAACTTAAGCCAGAAAATATTAACAATACTGTCCCTCACAAACCATCCCATAGCTATAAATATTATTCCTGGTGGCACATAAAAGTTGGAACCCAGGAATTTTGACTCCCATTATTCTGTAAATTTAATCATAAGGCAATATTTATAATCCTTCCTAAGGTTCTGGTATAAGCCAGCTATACAGAATTTTCTTAGAGTCTTCATCTAACTAATGCAAAATGTGCATTTAGATTTATAAAGAATTCTTACCAAAGAGAGTTGAGTGTTTATTTAGACAAGAGAGTTGAATATGAATTTATTCAAACTTTATACAATTTGTGTACATTTACAATGCTCCGAAACAGATTCCATATTAAGTTTCTCCTTGTAAGGAAGACAGTGCATTATTATTTATATATGCATTTTTCAGGAAACTTTCCATCCATCATCCAGTGTTTTCTTCTCTAGAGGTACATTATTTTATGGTATCAATACTGCCACTCCTTTTTCGCAACATGCTCACACCCTTAGCTCTCACTCTATGTAAAACTATTAAAATATTCCTAGGCAGTAAGCTCACATTTGAGGAAATATAAGTTAGTAGACAAACAATATGCAGTGATAAAAACGTGAATGAAAACTAAAACCATGTTATGTATGCTGCCCATTTTCTATTAGCATTGTAAACACACAGATGTGCAGCTGAACGTGGGACATGATTGAATAGTGCTTGCAAGTATTACAATCATAGCTGTATAGTGATGTTCACTCTTTCCTGTAATACACCTGTGGCACTCAAGAGCTTCAGAAAGATCTTAAGATGGGAAGAACATTTTGACGGAAATGGAATGAACAAAACAAAAGAATATATTGGAATGGGTTTGCAATGGAGTTATGTGAACAGTGTTTTCTTAGCAGACTAAATTGGGAAACAAATGCTATCTCCTGCAGTAGTTCTACAACTTACAGAAAGAGGTAATAAATAAATAAAAAAATAAACAATAAGAGTAAAAATTCTTAGGTTTATATGTTAACACGAACAAATACCATAATAAAAATAGATAAAATAAATGTATTAGCAAGAAAAATGCCTGCAGAAAATGCTTGTATTACAACATTTTACAAGTAGTCCTCAACCTATGGCTATAATGAAACCTGCCCATTAGGGTCACAGGTCACGATGGTCATTAAATAAAGTGAACAATGGTGGGGGAACTGCAGTGGCTATGACTTTGAAACTGGTTGTATGTATCTTTTCTGGGTTCTGAAAAAAAAAAAGAAAAAAAAGCCCATCATTTAAAAACAACCATATTTTAGGACAATGTACCCTAATCTTTCAAGAACATGGAATAAAAAGCAATGTTCTGCTTTGTTTTTAAAAAGGACTGTCTACCCTAAAAAGAACACCTACAGCAGCAATCCAGCAGCTTGAGCCTTAACTCTACATTGAGCACTGGGCTGCCCCCAGCTTAATGTCAGGGCAACAAATATGAGTGCTCTGACACTTACATCTGCTCAGAGGTTTGGTCCATAGCACTGTCTAAGTGACAGTGGGGGAGCTGCATACATGGGTGAGCCATTTGCTGGGCTGGAAAAGTGAGCTTTTGATGTGCACTTGAAAACAGTATGCCATATACCATGCAGATTCAAGTTGCATGAAGAGGTACAGCATGAGGGCTCAGTTGAGAGTTGACTGTCTAGCTTGATGGAGCTACAAATTCTGCACAATACGATTGTGCAACTTTTTTGTTGAGGTGATTCAACAATATTTCCCCTGAGATTCCACACTTTTTAGAGCACCAAAGGCTTGAATCACAACTAAGCATGGAGAACCATTTATTTGAATGGGTTCCTGCTGCCCTTAGCACGGTCAAGATGGAATGCCACAGTTTCCCTACTCAAGGCATGAGTTAAGTACCTTGATAAAGATGGGCATACTGTACATGAAATTATGCTCAGCAGGAGAGTGGAATCAAGAATGCAGAGTTGAAGTATTTTGAGAAAGATGCTATCTGCAGAATGCTGTTCTGCAAAACCTACTTTTGCAAGAAGCTAAAAATCAAATATGTTGTTTTGCAAAGTATAATTTCATCTTTATCAGGTTTTATTTTTAAGTGTATTGGTCACACTGACATATTTTCGTTGCTGAGAACAACACTGTTATTGTCTATTTCAGGAGCAAAATATTACCAGGATTTATTGCAAAACTCTGAAGAGAATTTGAACCAGTGCCTCCTGCAGGCTTACCGACTGCAGTGACCTCAAAACTGGTCCAGTTCCCCAGGCAACCTCTTTTTCTCAGAGTTTAAGTCCTTGGACAAAACTGAACTGTGAATAGGAACAAATCAAATGAAAAAAAAAATCCTCAAAGTTAGTGCTCTTTTTTTTTTTTGTCCTGAATTTTCCCCAGTCTGATGCTGGTTTGTTCTATATTCTTGTCCTTCTTGGGGAATAACTTTCAGCATTCAGAGACCAGCACAAAGGTAACAATGGATATGGAAAGTCTTTCATGTGAACATGAAAGATGCAAGTATATTTAGCACAAAAAAACTATAAATTAAAGGTGAACTTGACAACTTGATCACTATCTTCAAATCTGGTGAATAAGTTAGTGTTAAAGATGATAAGAATGCCTTCAGGCAATATAACTGTGAAAAGGTCAAGAAAGGGAAGATTTATAAAAGGAATGTAGGAAGGTGGTTTTCAAGTTGATACTAATCTGATTATTATGTATTAAGTGCTTAGTTTCATGCTATGAGGCAATCCATATCAAACTCAATTCCCAGTTCTGCTGCAGAGCTTTCATTTGTTAAGCTATCACCTAGATTGGTATACTTATTTTCTCCTGACCTCTTTGCTTATCTCTTCTGCTCATCAGCATTTGTAGAATAGTATGATTTAATTACACTACTATTGTAAAATGTGAAATAAAGAGCTGTGCATTAAAAGAGAATTTTAAATTAATTTCAAACTTATAAAGCCCTAAGTTAGTAAAGTAGTGTTATCCCAAGGTCACTATTTTGGTTGTAATAACTGGTTGTATTAAAGCGGGATGTCAGAAATATGTGACAAGAAGGTCCATTATTTGTACAGTTCACAGCTGTACCCCTATAACCAACCCCAACACTTGGTTTTGGCAATGATACCCCAGTAGAACCTTACCCAAATGATTCTACCTTTTTTGTCTGCATTGAGGTTTGACTCAATTTGTGCAACTATGCAGATGGCAGCACAAAAGTAAGGCAAAATGTCACTCCAATATCTCACATTGGCCATTGTTTACATTCATGGAAAGAAATCTGAACAAATAACGATAACAAGAGGGGAAGCAACAGTGCCAGGAGTTTGTGAAATTTGGCACTGTGCCTGTTGCAGTCATATGGTCTATGTGAACTGGGCTGATGACCACAATGTCAAAGTATAGCTTATGTGTGCCAAACAGCAATTACAGGACTCAATCACAAGAGATTTTAAATGAGCCACCACTAATACCTAGGTCTTCAGTCATTAAAATGTACATACATGTGAACTAGAATCAGTAAACAAGAGACCTGAAGACCAGAATACAAAGTGTTTTTCAAGTGAGCATGAATAGCAATGTGAAGTAATTACTGAAAGGGCTAAAAGAAGAAAGGCTGCATCAGAAGAAGCATAGTGTCAAAGGACTCATGAAGTCCTTATTTCTCACTACTCAGCACTACTCCACCTGAGGCTGAGTACCACATTTCCAGATTTGAGATTAGAGAAGATTCAAAAGAGGGCCATGAAGTTGTTACAGGAAACTGAAAGCATGGGCTATGAGGACAAACTGAAGGAACATGGGATGTTGACAGGAAACACGATATGTCTGGTCAGTTGCATAAAAGAAAACTATAAGGAAAATGGCCAAGAAATATTTTCCATGTTCTCAAAATAAGACCAGAAATAATCAACATAATTCTCAACCTCTAGATTGTGTTTGGCACAATAAAGAAACATCCTGATGTCCCAAAGGTGCTTTTTCATGAGGCAACTGGACTTTTTTTTTCTCTTTGAAGATGTGTTGCTTCTCATCCAAGAAGCTTCTTCAGCTCTGACTGGATGGTGGGGGAATGGAAGGATTTATATTCCTTGCAGACAGCTGATCATTTGCTTTCTTTTAGTGAGTTGATGCCACCTGGAGGCTTATCTGTGTCATCAGGGTCACCTGAGTAGTGCAAATGGAGCCTTCTTGGAACAGTTGAAGGGACTGTGTTGTAGACTGGAGATAGATAATGTCATTGAGAGAGAGCTGTTCAGTTTTGACATAGATGGTCTCTTTGACCCCTCTTTCAAACCAGTGGTCCTTTCTGTCCAAAATGTGGACTTTGCTGTCTTTGAAATAGTGGCCTTTGTCTTTTAAATGCAGATGGACTGTTGAATCTTGTCCTGATGGGTTTGTTCTCCTGTGCTGTGCCAACCATGACCTGGATGACTAAGAATCTCCATAGGCAAACATCCTGATGGTATAATCTGTACAACAGTGGAAGAGGCTACCTATGGAAGTTGTGGGTTTTCTATCAATAGAGATGTTTAAGAGGTTAGGCATATACTCTTATGGTTTTCTCTGATTTCTTTGCAAAGTGCAGAGGTCAGAGTAAATGATCCTTGTGATCCCTCGATAGTTCCAGTATGACTCAAAAAAATGTTGTGTTCTGACTCTTATATAGCAAATATTTTACTTTTGCCATTAGTGTTTTCAAATGTTTTACTCATTCTACACTAGAATAGACATTCCTCAACTAGTCACAAAAGAAACAGAGCAGAGAGAGGCAAATGGACAGAACAAAAGTTGAGGGTGAAAAAAAAAACTCCGAAGGACATACTTTCCCATCAGTATTAGAGGATGGGTAAAATAATTCATGCAGACACTGGCGCTCAAGTTATACTTGGAAATTTTGCAATTACGGTGCACTGTACATTTCTAACATATCGTTTTCTAGATAATTCTTCAAAGTAGGAAGCAGTGAAGTCATTTCATTTCAGCCATTTTTCCAATTTAGCTCAAAGAAGATCCTTCTCCTTTCCTTTTTTATCAGCTCTGTGCCTGGATATATTTCCATCCTGCCAAAATACTAAATAAATACAGGAAGTCCTCAACTTACAACAGTTCATTTAGTGACCATTTGAAGTTACAACGGCCCTGAAAAAAGTGACTTATGACCATTTTTCACACTTATGACCGTTGCAGTATCCACACGGGCATGTGACTTACATTTGGATGCTTGACAACTGGTTCATATTTATGACTGTTGCAGCATCCTGGAATCATGTGATTCCCATTTTGTGACCTTCTGACAAGCAAAGACAACGGGGAAACCAGATTCATTTAACAACCATGATACTAATTTAACAACTTCAGTGATTCACTTAATGAATGGGACAAGAAAAGTCATAAAATGGGGCAAAACTCATTTAACAAATTTCGCACTTAACACCACAAATTTTGGGTTCCATTGTGGTCATAAGTTGAGGACTACCTGAGGTTCAGGGGACCATTTCCGATTTTGAGAAGAGAGGTCTCACAAGTCTTTGTTAGATGTTGTTATAATAACCAACCTATGATTTATGATTTGCCACTGCACTGGATGTTTTTAAACTTTTTGAGGAACATTAGATATGCAATGAACTTACAGGAGTTCTCTGTGTGCAGTAAACCTTTAACAAGGGCAAACAAACATTTTCTCAAGTGTCTTGCAGCAATTGATGGCTAGCAAGATAGCCCATGCTGGCTCACTGAATCTGTTAGCCATAAGCCAGCATGCTTTCAGCAGCTGTTAGCTCAGCAGGAAGAGAACACTTATTCTTAAAACCACCAATTACCAGAAAGAAAAAACACTTTCCTTCCTCAACTCATTTGTGTAACAAAATTCATGATCAGCTACTTATAACCTTGCTTTTGTAGTTATCACTTGTATGCTATAGACGTTTCTGCCATAACTATTTATCCAATTTTACCTTATACAATCTGCATAGCTGGTGTCATAATATAGTTTTGCTCCAATATTTCAGAAAGCTGTTAAAATCAAGTTGGGTTTCCAAATCATGCTGCTAATAGTAAAAATTCTAATTTAGGGATCAGTCAGTGTGTTCTAACTTTCCAAGGCTGTGCAAACAAGCTCCCCACGTTCATTATCAATCAATTAATTGCACGTACTTGAATTTTTAAGCCATGCCATCACGACAGTTCAACAGGGAGTCTAATTTAAAACAAAAATATGCATAAAATATTCATTATACTTAGAGTTGCTCTCAGTCCCAATTCAACAATCAACACAGCATTTTGGAAAGTATAAAGTCTATCAGAAATGCCACTTCTCAAGATTTCCACAATATTAACTCATCAGAGATTCTTAAAGACTCCAGTTTACTTTCCATGTTTAACATTTATGGATACAAAGCTAGATTCTCAATGTTTACAGGGAGTCCCTGGAGATAAAGTTGCATGCTAATGTTAAAAGACCCAATAATATATGTATGGATCTATTTTGATAAAGAACCAGTCTCAGTTAATGTAGGATGTAGAAGCAGGAGGTACCATTTCGATAAACTGGTACCTCCTGAGACTGGTTCGATAAAGAACCAGTCTCAGTTAATGAAGGATGTAGAAGCAGGAGGTACCATTTCCCTTCTACCATTTTCTGAATCAAATGTACCTCCGGTGACTTCTTTCGCTAAAGAATTCTTACTGCTTTTTGAAAAGAGAAAGTTGGGAAGGACTTTATGTCAAAGCTGCTTAGCGAGTGGGCAATTTGGAATGAACAGATGAAAGGACCAACAATGGCCGAATACTTGTTCCTGCATTATATTCCAGATTTTATTTCTTTTCACAGAGGGGGGAAAAAAGAGAGAAACAACTGAGCACTCCAATCAAGAAAACGTACAAGTTCTCCAATCACAATCCATAAAACAGGATTGGGTGATTATGGCATCTCAAAAGTTCTAAATTTTGCAGGTAACAAAATTGTGTAAGATGCATTCTGTCAAATATACTCCTGACAAAATCAACTTCTTCAAAAGATGGAGGTGGGAACAAAAATGAACCTCCATCAGTAGGCACTATATTTTTCGTTCTTGAGGGTGAATAAATGAAGCAATGAACTGGAAGAAGAAGGACCAGACCCACTGCTTTCCCCCCCCCCCCCAGCAATTTTAAGCATTACTGGACTGGATGGATTCACATATGTGCTTGAAATCCTTTCTTTCAGAGCTCTTTTTCTGGTTGGCACAAATGCACTGCCTCTGTATAAAAATCTGCCCCATTCTTTTCAGACCCTCATCTGACAAGATAAAGTCAAAACTCATTTAGTGCCTGACATTGATGTAACTTTGCCATGAGCAACTAAAGCAATTATGAGACCTGGTTTGGGCACAGCTGAACTACCTTGATAAGGAGGCAGTGAAAAATGACACACCACAGCAGCTGAATGACTTCATCAGTGCATCGGTAAATCAGCATGCAGGTCCCAGAGTCTCTGATGGTCATGGAAACATTTAGCAAAGGTGGGTAGCTTTCCCTTCAACCAAAGGCTATGTTGGTTCTGGAGCTGCAGTTCCAACACAATTTGGAAAGCTGCTGTCAGCTTCTAAATACTAGATACTGGGGACAAACAATATGGGAAAGCAGTTGAAACGTTCAACAAGGGACCACAATTGATCTAAAACTTTTGTGTTTGTCAAATGGTCCTGATAAACCTTCAGCTGTTTTTCAAGAATGAAACTTACTGGTCTAAATTTGCTCTCAATGATGCAACAGTGATAAAGGATTTAAACTCAAAGAAGCATGCTTAGCAACCAAGCCAGAGTACTCCAAATACAGCACCATCGTTGGGCAGGTTTGATTCTTCTGTTTATAGCCACTGCCATAGTAAGCAGAGTAGGATCTGCATAGGGCTTCGATGGGAGATCATTCGGGAATTCCACAATTGTAGTTTAGAAGACTGAGAGGTAAGAATATTGGGAAAAAGCAATGGGGAAAAAACACTTCCATCTTAATGCTATGAAGTCACCAAAAATCAAACTTCTGAAACTTTTTGTGAAGACTTTACATTTTATGTAAAGTAGGAGACATTTTCATTGTATCTAAAGCTATATAAAAAAAATGGGAGGGAGGGCTTTCTGCTTACTTAATCAATGCTTTCCCTTGTTTATCAAAATGTTTTAATATGACTGAAAGCGGCTTCTTTCCCAACCCATGAGAAGTATGAAAAAAACTAGGCCATAAATGGAGCAAAATACAGGCTGTCCTCGACTTACAACAGTCCATTGAGTTGACCGTTCAAAGCTACAACGGCACTGAAAAAAGTAACGTATGACTGTTTTTCAAACTTATGACCGTTGCAGCATCTCCAGGATCATGTGATCACAATTCAGATGCTTGGTAACTAACTCATATTTATGACGGTTGCAGTGCCCCAGGGTCATGTGATCCACCTTTTGCGACCTTCTGACAACCAAAGTCAATGGGGAACCCAGTTTCACTTAACAACCATGTTACTAACTTACTAATTGCAGTGATTCACTTAACAAGTTTGGCAAGAAAAGTCGTAAAATGGGGCAAAACTCAGTTTACAAATGCTTCATTTAGCAACATAAATTTTGGGGTCAATTGTGGTAGTACACTGAGGACTTCCTGTATATCTCCCAGTCTCATATCAATCCCCAAATACACCTTCTAAGAGGCTTCTTCTTAAAAGCTTCCTATGTACTCAGTGCGAGGAGGCAGTTCTTGTGTCTGGTGGCTGAGCATTAGGGGCACTGCAACCGTCATAAATATGAGTCAGTTACCAAGCATCTGAATTTTGATCATGTGACCATGGGGATGCTGCAACGGTCATAAGTGTGAAGAATGATCACAGTCACTTTCTTAATGCCGTTGTAACTTTGCTTATCAGAAGGTCGCAAAAATCACATTTATGATGGTTGCAATGTCCCGGGGTCATGTGATCCCCTTTTGCAACCTTCTGACAAGCAACCTTCTGACAAGCAAAGTCAATGGCGAAACCAGATTCACTTAACAACTGTTACTGATTTAACAACTGTAGTGGTTCACTTAACAACTGTGGCAAGAAAATGGGGCAAAATTCACTTAATGTCTCGCTTAGCAACATTTTGGGTTTAATGGTGGTCATAAGTCGCGGATTACCTGTATTTCTTGGACTAAGTTATGCCAATGAAGCAGTGGTGGGATTCAAATATGTGAACAACCGGTTCTCTGTGTGGATGCCGTTTCCGGAAATCCATTCTGGGCCTGGGCAACAGAAAATTAGCTACCGGTTCTGCCAAAGTGATGCAAACCGGCTGAATCCCATCACTGCATTGAAGGTATTTGTTCCATTTGTTTTGAACTTAACAAAAGTTAGATCAGGATTCGAATGTCACACACCTAAACAACCATGATTGTATTTTTGGGGGGAGGGGGAGAAAGGGAATGTATATGGGGATGATTTTAAAACCTTGATTTCCTGGGAAGGAAAAAAAAATAGAGCAAGCTATTGCTTAGTCTCAACATAGATGGAACACTCATGTACTGCAACAGCAGATGAGAAGAACTGAAGCAATGCATCATTTCTTTCTGCATTTACTATGGCCATTTATAAGAGAGAAGCCTTCACATCGGACTGACTGCTCAATCTTCAGATTGCATAGATACCTGTCCAATCAAATAGTCTTTCCCATTGAACACATGGTCTCAAAGAAACAGGCCATCCCAGCAGCCAAGAAAAATTCCCTGCTGATGCTTTGAAGTAACACTTGAGAATTTAGGTTGATTAAAAGGACCTATGATCTTTGTACTGGCATGGATTAGTATGGTTTTGCTAAATTAAAGTACTGGAGAGCTATGATCTTACAAATATACATGCTTCAGAAACAGGATTATCAACAGATGAGGTTGTTTGGATAGAGATGTAATTATTTAATAGTGTGAATGAACTAATTTTGTCTGTTTAGTCTATTCTGAACAGCTATCACAACAAATGTTATGAATAAATTATGTACAACATGTTTCTGGTAGAAAACTTAAATCACTTCCATTCTTCAATTTTTTCTCTCATAATTGTACCTTTCCTTAACACCAGGGAAAATATGAAATTCAGGATTTTTAAGTAGTCTGAATTTTTCTTATACATTTTCTTATACATTGCCAGAAATTTACTGGCAATGCTTGTTCTTTAGGTTGTCTGTTAACATATGTGCGTGTGTCTGTATTTATATGTATAACTTATATATTATATATATATAATATGTAATTTATATAATATATACAATTTATTTATACTTTATATTTTTGAACAAGAATATAAAAACTAATGCAAACTAATATAAAAAAGGAAGAAAAAGAAAAGGAAAGAAATCAAAGAAAAAAGTGAAGAAAAGAAAAAAGTTGGAGAAAAATAGAAAAGAAAGAAAAATGATAAAGAAATGGTTTCTGATATTCTTCACCGTAGTTATAAATACAAATATATTTAACTTCTTTTTAAAGTTACATCATATTGCTTTTCTTTCTATAATTTATCCTGTGTGATCAAAAACATAAATCACAAATTCATTTTTTCTGAAAATTCCATAAGAGGCTTCCAGTCACCAATAAATGTAGATAATACCTTTTCTCTAATCAAAGCAATCAATTTATCCATTTCTCTCTATCAAAATCTATCAACTTCACCAACCATCCCTCCATAGTGGATAGTATTGAATCATTCTATGTCTGAATACGGTAATCTTGCTGCTGTGATCATATATGGAAATCATTTTCCATGGCTTTTCTCTAATTCTATATCCATTAGCCCTAAAAGGAGATGTTCTGGCTTCAATTGAATTTGATCTTTAAAATACTCTGTATCATAATATGTATTTGAATCCGATTTTTTGGCTTTTTTACACATCCACTAAACATGATAAAATGTTCCATCGTGTAGTTCAAATTTTGAATATAGATTTGAAGTGCCCTTATACATTCCAGATAATTTCTCTAGCATCATGTACCAAAAATACACAATTTTATATATTAAAAAATCCTTTTTGAAATCATAACACAATGTACACACCAACCCTTTTATCCATATATTTTTCCACTGATCCATCTGTACATTATAACCAATGCATTACTGCATTCTAACCACTGCACCACCAGGGCTATATGTTTTAGCCATTACAGCAGTGGTTCTCAACCTTTCTAATGCCGCGACCCCCAACCGGTTGTAAGTCGAGGACTAAACCGGTTGTAAGTCAAGGACTAAACCAGTCGTAAGTTGAGGACTAAACTGGTTGTAAGTCGAGGACTACCCAACCGGTCGTAAGTTGAGGACTTTCCCTGCCCGGGAGCGCCGTGCATGCGTGGTTCCGCCCCCTGCGCCGGCTGAGGCGTAGCTGGCAAGCGGCAGAGACGGAGCAGGCCGACCACCAGCTGGCCCAGCCCAAGGGAGGTAAGGCACCCACCGGAAAAGGGGAAAAAAATGGCGGACAGCCTTGCTTGGCGACCCCCGTGAAATGGTCGATCAACCCCAAATGGGGTCGCGACCCATAGGTTGAAAACTGTTGCATTACAGTACTTAAATAGTACATCCATTGACAAAACAGGGTTGTCTGAAACAAAAACACAGAACATAGAATAACAGGATGGGAAGAGAACTTGGAGGTTTTAACAAGAGACTCTACCATTCTGGACAAATTCTTGGCAAAACATTTTACCACAGGAATTTTCCCAACAATCATAATTTTAATTTCTTCCATGTTAACCTATCCTTCTTAATTTCAGTCCATGTCTTAACAAAAGTACTAAACATTTTCTGCAATAAATCTGGTGAAATGCCCTTATGTGTAAGTTGTTCTAATGAACCCCTGCCTCCTTCTTCCAATTTGGCAGCTTTCTTTGCAATTGCCATGGTGACAAAGGAAACATATCTCAGCTGCTATAATTAAAGGGGGGAAAAACAGTCTTCTCCTTTTTTCTGCTTTGCTTCTCACTATCTTTAACACTTTAGTCCCAATTAGCTCTCCATAGTGGAGTTTGCTCTTATTTTTATATACTAGGAACCACCAAGAACATCCTTACCGACACTGACAAACCACTGGTATATAAAAATAAGAGCAAACTTCACTCACTTTTAGTACTGATGATGTTATATAGTTTGGTAATAGTATGCCTGCAAGAAAATTACCAGGCTCAGAGAGCACTAATGACCCTACAGTCAAGGATGCACTGTAAATATTTCCCTTCATAAGCTATCCACCTCACAACTGACCACAAGAAACTAAATTCCTGTGTCGTCCTTGAAAGGAGTAGCTCTTCTGGAGCACAAGTCTGTGACCCCTTGATTTCTCCTTCCTCTGGAGAAATTTCTATCACTCAAAACCATCTCCCGGCTGGCGATTCTAACACTATGCTGTCTCTGCTTGCAGAGTCACTTGCGTAATCATCTAACCATCTATAAAAGGGGTCCCCAACCCCCAGGCCACGGCCCATTACTGGGCCATGGCCTATTCAGAATTGGGTCATGCAAGTGGCTGGCTGGCCTGCCGCTCACGTGGCCCAGTTCCCCTCTCCCTCCCCCCCAGCCGGGCTGGCAAGCTGCAAAGGTTGGGGGCCATTGACCTATAACACTTCACCCAGAAGCCCCATATGTTGTCTGTTACTAATGCACATTGAACATGTCTATCTTTGGCAGAATAGAATAGAATAGAATATCTTTATTGTCATTGTGTATCTCACAACGAAATTAAGTGCTGTCCACAGTGCACACTACACACAAGTAAGAACCACAAGTAAAAACATACCTTATATACACACATCCTTCACATTTTATTCACCATTGCACTGCTCCTAATACTCCATGGTTACAGCTATGGAATAAAACTATTTTCTATGGAATAAAAACTATTTTCAGCCTATTTCTCTGTGTTTTTATTATCCTGTACCATCTGTCAGATGATAATAGTTCAAAAAAAGAATGTCCGGGATGTGATGAGTATTTAAGAATATTTTGAGCTTTTCTAAGAAAACAGGAACTGTACAGTTCGTCTGGGGGGGGGGAGGGCAGCCAATAATCCTCTGGGCGATGGTAATGACCCTCTGGAGTGCTTTCCTACTTGCTATTGTGCAGCTGGCAAACCACACACAAATGCAATAGATTGGAATATGTATATTTTTAGAATTTCAAAGATAAATTACCAATATACTGTATGATTTGCTCATGGGAAGAAATTTATGAAATAATTTTTGTAAGAAAGACAACAAGAATGATACAATGGTCTTTTAAACTGCCTACCTATTTAGCAAATTACCGAGTAACTGAGAAATTTCCACTCCCCAAGTGCAGTGAAATGCAAGGCCTATAACCATTATGTTTTATAACAGCTTTTCTCAGCTTTAGAGATTATTTAGTTAAATGGTAATTAGTCACTCTGCTTAGGGATTCTTGAAATTGTCCAAAAGAACGTCCAAGCTACAGGAATCTGTTCTGTCCAAATCCAGATACAGATAGTCCTCAACTTAAGACCACAATTGAACCCAAAATTTCCAAGACAGTTGTTAAGTAAGCTTTGCCCATTTTATGACCTTTCTTGACACAGTTGTTAAGTGAATTACTGCAGTTGTTAAGTTAGCAACACAGTTGTTAAGTGAATCTCTTTTTAAAAAATGTTATTAAAAGTTTTAAAGAGAAGATAAAAACTAACAAAAACTAATGCAAAATAGCAAACAAAGAAAGACAAAGAACAAAGACTCCCGACAAATGCATTCAGAAAGGATAAAAAGAAATAGAAAAATCTTCCAATTTTCTCTGCAGCAAATTAAGTATGATTACAAAATTAATGCTTACTCTATGATTACAAAAAAGCTCAATTTTTCCTATTATCTATTTTTTTTCCAATTATCTAAATCACATTGTAAGTGTATTTCCCCCCATTTCATCCCAAAAAATCTATTAGGAGTGAAACACAGATACACACACACACACACACACACACACACACACACACACACACACACACATTCTCAATACTTCTGGACTGTACATGCTTTAAAAATGATGAAGGGAAAATGCTTTGGACCTTACCACAAACTCGACTATTCAATAATGCCACCACACTTTATTTTCAGGTTGGCACAGAAACCCAATAAAAGTGATGCTGCTTTTCTGAAAAACAAACATCTGCTATGACTGCATAAATTTTGAAGCTTTTTTCTCAAGTCATCTTCAAAGCAAAAAGATGACCTGCAAGATAACCCTTTCTCTCCTACTCTTTTAACTCAATAGATACCCATCCTAGGGAGCATGGTCAATGGTGAGGGATGATGGAAGTACAAAGCCACCTAAGAGATCTCCCTCATCACTTGTGTAAACAGATATTTCTTTCTTTTTTTCTTTTTTAAAGCAGGCTGGCGATATTGGAGGAGGGGTGATATAAGCTATACTTAATATGTAAGAAGAATTGTAGTGGATGACACCGTAAAACAAAAAAATGGGGTTATGAAACTCATGCTGGTGGGTCAGTCATTTTTTTACTTATTTTGAATAGCTTGGAATTTTTTTTTATCCTAAGTGTAGTCAACATATTTAGGCCATGCAGGATTATTTATATGTTACCTGTAAAAAAAGTGGCTATAGATTTTGAACAATTATTCCAGAAATATACTATGGCTCAATCAGTGAGCCTCTGGGAATGGCAAAATTTAGTTTTAAAGGCACTTATTCCAACAATGGAGACAAACCAGTATGTCCCTCAAGGGTAAATAATACAAAAATAAAAATATTATTTTCTCCCTTAAAAAAATGAGTCATCATAGTCCAGATTTCTTCAACCTTAGAGGTGTGTTTTTTCAAATCTTAGAATTCTCAGCACTGTCCAATTCTAGGAGTGGAAGAGCATAAATCTAGAAGATGCCCAACTTGGAATAGATTAGAGGATATCTTTTTTTCTTGAAAATGTCATATGTTTTAAAGTCTAAAGACAGCTGAACACAAGGTTGCTGATGGAAGAGCATCTTCCCTTTTTCCTGCTGTTTATAGATGGATGTTACCTTAAATCTTTGTTACACAGTATTCAGTATATTGTGTAGCCTCCCGCTTTGTTTTCTAACAACTTAGCAAAATTATCATAATGGGAGCACAGATAGAAATGGTAAGGTCAAGCACAAAAAGGAAGAATGACTCAAACAGGAAGAAGGTACTGCTTCTTAAATTTTATCTTCCAAAAGAAGTTTCTTCAATGAATAGGTGTGGAAACTGAAGTAGGAATACAAATAAATAAATTGCAGATATGTTATTATACCTGGATATGTATTTATTTAAATGTGCAGGGATATCAGTTCATGAGCATTTTTTAAAGATGAAAAAGACGACAATCCCTCCTGAAGCAACCTGTCATTTTCCTTCAGTGTTGTTGTGTTTGTTTGTTTTTTACTTTCTGTTAACACAGGCTTTCCAAAAATGCTCAATGACCTGGGAAAAGTTAAAGAAGAATTTTGATCTGTGGCATAAATGCCACAATGCAACAAACAAATATGACTCCAAAGCATCAGATCATACTGCTAAAAGACTTGTTCTCCTTGGAAGGATCTGAAGTTCTTCTTGCTAATTAAAAAAAAACCCAAAGCACTGTGTCTTTAACTCTGTCCATGGGAAACCATCCTCCACTGTTTCTAGCATCAGCAGGCTACTTTAAAAGATACATGGTTAAGAACACAGATTTTACATACACATAGACATGGACATCTTTCTTCAACAATTATCTGCTACATCCTAAAACCTAAACACTGGCCTAAGTCTGACAAACCGTAAGAGCAGAACAGTAAAATTGCTGAAGGACAGGCAGTGGTGGTGGTTGTATACAAAGAGTTTAACAAAATGAGAATTCAAAGAAAAGAATTCAATATGAGAATTCAAATATGAGAATTCAATATGAGAATTCAAAGAAAAACAATGTCCACTGATGGTTGGGAGAGTATGTCCAGACTTCTCCCCATTTCCATGCAGTAATCTTAATGTGGATTTATACTTTAGTACCATCACCATCTCTTGAATAAATAAACTGAGGAAAATCAGAATGCAGCACAATGACTGTAAAGTGAAGTTTTAAATTTTAGGATTAATTTATGTGGAAATAATGAGAGGCAAGATGCCTAAAGAGGCAGAATTACCGCATCACTCTGATATATACTGTAGTGCAGCTCTGTGACTAGTTGTGAAGAACACAATCCTTGGTTTGAAGGATTTGGATGACAAATCTTAAGAACAAAGTGTAGTGGCCTAGAAACTGGTCATCAATAAACAAATATCTAGTCCTCAAAATAAACAGGTACCTGTCATGATCTTTATTACTAGGCCTGCTCAATATATATGTTTATTAAAATTATGGATATTATTTTTATATTTGCAGCAATATCTTAAATATGCCTATTTATTTTTTTGTCTTTTTTCTCTCAAGATCCATCTTCTATTATTTATCAGTGTTTAAGCTGGGAATCCATGAGATAATTTCTTCCAAAGGATAAAAGAACAGAAGTGCTCCACTTAAATTTTTCCATTTTTATTTTTACTTCGAATATGAATTTGTACTTTATGAGTGAAATATTCATTTTCCATCTCTACCAGTAAAAAATAACATTTGCCCAAGTAATACACTCCATCCTGGGTTCTACTGCAAGCTTAAGCTAACCATAAAATATCAGAAACTTAGATTATTTGAGGTGGATATCATTTGATATAGAACATGTGAAAAGGTGGGTATCATAGGATATAGAACATGTGACAAGAGGACACATAGGATATAAATAGAAGCACTAAAACATACAGTACAAATCACAAGAGCAAGTAAGAAATTTGGTATATCATTTAAAAGTGACAAGCTTGGAGCAATTATTTCTCTGTTTTTAAAATACCTCCTATTATTTCTGTTCTCACTTCTTGAACAATTAAATTTTACAAGAAATGTGTCACCAGGTAGCACACATGCAAAAATATCACATTAGCACTGAACTCCCAGGGGATAACTGGTTACCAAACCATTTTTAACAGCTTTTACTTTGTAATGGGTGGCACAATGACTCAATGGTTAAGACGCTGGCCTTGTTGGTTAGAAAGCCAATATCCCAGATTCGAGACCCAAGCTTCATGCAACAGGGTGAGCTCCTGTCCTTATTCTAGCTTTTGCCAACCTAGTAAATTGAAAGTATACAAATGCGAGTAGATAAATAGGTACCAATTCAGTGGGAAGGTAACAGCTCTCCATGATGTATGCTGGTCACATGATCACAGAAGCGTCTTTGGACAGTGTTGGTTCAATGGTCCTTGAAATGGAGAGTAAAATCCATAGGGACTCCTTTTAGCTTTACCTCTTTACTTTGTAATAGCCCATCATCAGTTTCCTGATTTCTAAAGAGGAGCTATTGAAGAGCCAGAAGGAGAAGAAGGAAAACCCCATGTTTTACTACCTGTCTCTAAACATTGTAATTTTCTGGAACCTCCTCCCACCACATCACTTTCCCTCATGTCATATTAGCCAATATTTTAATGTTTTTTTTAACATTCTTTTCTGTCCCAATCTTGCCACTCCATCAGAGATTAAATATTATGCCCAAAATATTTAACTGCTAGACTTTTTCCCTGAGTCTTTTAAGGATATATTTAGGATATATAGTCACTTTTCAGAGTGAGATGGGCAGCATATATATTTAACAAACAAATAAAAATGAATACAATTATCCAGTCAGGTTTGGAAATTTGATTTGAAGAGTTGACGATATCATTCATGAAAGGCACATATCATTTAT
Organism: Protobothrops mucrosquamatus; assembly: GCF_001527695.2. Lineage (NCBI taxonomy): Eukaryota > Metazoa > Chordata > Lepidosauria > Squamata > Viperidae > Protobothrops > Protobothrops mucrosquamatus. The sequence goes on from NW_015386891.1 coordinate 233,552, forward strand.
TCATAAAACCTTTTTTTAAAGGCAAAGCTGGATGTTATTGAAAACTCAAATATCTGGCAAAAGATTGCAAATATCTCTATGAAACATGCATTTAGATGGGTTGCATTTAGATCTTAGATTAACCTTAAAAAAAAGGTTAATTAAGGCAGGCTAGAATTCGCTTCAGGATATATTAAGGGGTGTCCTTTATGACAGAAATCAGTTTTGAATGAATGAATGAATGGGGCAGTGATCATCTCCATTTCAAGGCCATTGAGCCAGGGCTTCTGAATATATTTCCATGGTCATGTGGCCAGCATCACATTATGGGGAGATGTTACCTTCCCACCTAAATGTAGGTATTTATCTACTCGCATTTGCATGCTTTTGAACTGCTAGGTTGGCAGAAGCTTACCCTGTCACATGGTGCTTGAGTATTGAACCTGGGCTGCCTGCTTTCCAGCTGACAAGCCCAGCATCTTAACCACTGAGCCATTGTACCCCCAACACACACACACACACACACACACAAACACACATGCATACTGATTTTTAGCAAGCAACCTACTGGAAAAAAAATGGCATATTCAGAAGTGATTCCAAGAGAGGTAATTATTTTGGGAGGAGATGACTGCAGTTGGAGCTATACATTATCCCTTCCTGCTAGATAGTTTCAGACACTTGGCCAAATTGGGAGTGCTTGGGAAAGGATTCAGCTGGAAAAAAAATCTTCTTAAAGCTGATTTCTTTCAACTGTTCCTTCTGTTTGCTCTTGTGGGTTTTATGGATGATTAATTTTGGGGGAAGATTCTGTATTTAAGAAATCTAGGTTAAGAAAACTTAATATCCATATATAAAATTATGGCAGAGCTATATATCTATTTGCCAAAATAAAAAAATAATATTTGCAATGTTTGTTATACCAGCTTCAGAAGTATAAAATAAGCTATGTACAAGTCAAAAACACATTATTTTTTCCCTTTAATGGGTATAGCAAAAGTTCATGAGCTTAATTTCTAAATAAGTCTTGACAATCTGAAGGGAAAAGTTGATTACATTAATATGTTGCTGTTATTTAGATCAAAATGCATTTAATCTGAAGAAAAAAGTAAATCAAGGCTCAGCTAGAGTTCACTCAGGGATATAGTAATCAGATGGACATTTTAATCTGCCTTTTATTTTCTAAAACATCTGTTTTATATGTATTCCATCTAAGTAAAACAACTGTCATACAACCGATTTTCAACAAGACATACTTTTTATATATAAAGAGATTACCCATCTATCACCATGCATTTTTAAGAGAAACATATAAGAATTTATATTCTATCTGCTATTATTGGCATAATTTATAGCATCTGTGATACCAGCTGTGTCAGGATTACAAGTTTGTATACATCAATGCCTTTAACATACGTGTCTGCATATTGTGTCTGGAAGTGGGGAACATTACATTTTACTTCTGGTGAAAAAGTTTTTCAAAATATTAAAATTCATATCTTAATATTGCTTCCAAGAATCTACTCCAACCTTGCTGGCTGACTTTGGGCAGTTACTGTCTTTCAGCCTGGCATAACCACTGTCAGATCTGGGCATCTTCGACTGTCACAGTTCAGCCTGTGGCACTGATGCGGGGTGCTGGGGTGTTGGTGGCAGAGGGCGGACATTATGAACAATGGAGGGTGGAGTGTTTATGGTGCGACATTGGCAGGGGGCGAGGCAGTGGTATCAGCAGGGGGCAGAGCAGGGGGCAGGATGGTATCCTCCACATGCTCCCAGTTTCTCATATGGCCTCTTGGGAAAATTAATTGCCCACCCCTGCACTAGGAAGAGCAGACCACAAAATAAATTCCACAGGAAAGCTACAATTACTACTACAATCACTATTTGCTATAGTGCCTAAGCTGCTTCTGAAAATTATTTCTTTTCTCAGGATTAAAAAAAAACCAAAAACATTTGCCCCTTTGGTCTAGGCAACAGTTCATGCATATTTTTGTCAAGCTTATTTTCATTATTGTCTAAATGGCTCACCTCACCGGATGGTTATGTTGGGGGGAAAAAGGAAGGAATATATGATGAACAATTGAGGGAATTGTTTATGCCTAATTTAACGAAAAGAAGAACCGGGATGACATGATAGCATTCTTCCAATATTTGAGAGTCTGTCACAAAGAAGAGGGAGTCAACCTATTATCCAAAGCAGCAGAAGGCAAGACAAGAAGCAATGTATGGAAACTAATCAAGGAGAGAAGCAACCTAGAACTAAAAGTCTTGGTTTGGGATCTCAGTATAGATCCAGCAAGTGGCAGACAGATCTCCTTGAGAAAAGCACATGCTGTTTTAGAGGATGTTCTACAGTTCATACACTGAAATATTAAGGTAGCGAGATCCCGGGACAATTCCTGAATCCAATATGAATACGACTCCCAAGATATAGTTGATTATATCAAAGCACTTATAACTCAAGAAGGAAATTCTTGGGCACTGAAGACCTGTCTGTTATCTTGTATTTGGGGTAAGATGGGCATATAAGCTCTGTCATTATTGATGATGAATGGAGTTGTTTATTCTTATTTGGGAAGATGACTACTGTATGTATTTTATGTTTTAATGTTGCAAGCTGCCCAGACTCACTTATTTGAGATAGGTAGCTATATAAATTAAACAATCAAATAAAGAAATGAAACATACAGGGATAGAAGCAATAGGTTCAAGACAGGAAGAAGACAACAGTGTTGTGTCATTCTCAATACCATTCTCACTCATTCTGCTTTATTCCATTTCATTGTTCACTAAAAAAATCAGCCCATTCACTTCAATAGGACCAAAATAAAATATTGGATTCCTTTTGAGCCTTAATAAAAATCTCTGACTGAAGCAGAAGAAATGTTTGACCACCAGCCATTACCCCTGAAGCTATGTCATTGTAGTGGTGAAAAGTAATTTGACAGTGGAAGTATCTAAAGAAGTCTGCCCAGAGGATGTGTTTATAATGGCCATGGATCCAATTCATGTGACCTCTACTACCACTGGTGATTAATCTGTGGCAAGTTTGGAACTAATGAAAATATACTTCTCTTATCCCTGACATGGTATGGGAATTATTTTTAAAAAGCAATGGAAGAAGAGGAAGAAAGAGACACAAAAATACCTTTGCCTTCACTTCCGCACCCTATCATAGGAATAAAGGGAGCACACACATATCTTGTCTCTAAATTTATCTTCTGTACTAAATATGTAGAATCCTGGAGATGCAGAGTCTTAAGAGGGCCCCCTGTTTCCATGTGCAGGTGGAGGGTGAACGGTATGAGGCTCTATGACAATTCACTGCGGCCAACTCTCCATGGCCAACTCAGCATGGCCAACTCACCATCGGACAAGAGTTACACTACTATCAAAGAAACGGTGGAATAGAATCATTAAAGAAAGTTTGAAAAAGGAGAGACAGAATGAAATGTGAATGACAAAAATTAAAATATTTTTTATTTATTTTAAAACAATTAAATTGAATTGTTAAATTGTCCCACAGCAAGTTGTCCCATGGTGAGTTGGCCATGGCGAGTTGGCCGCAATGAGTTGGCCAAAGCAAGTTGTCCCATTCCAACAGGATGAATGACTAAGGAGAAAAGAAACAGAAGCACTTTTTTTCTTTCTCTCCTTGCAAGAATATCCTCAACCCAATTGTAATAACAATTGAAAGTGATTTTTTTCAAACAATTGTTGGAAAAATAAAAGCAGGAAAAAACTATGATAACTCTCTTGACTTTTCTTGAAGAAAAGAATGAATAAAATCTTTTCTTATAAAAAAATTCCTCTGAAGCAATGATTCCGCTATCATTTGAAATAAAAAGCAATGAACTTTTAATATTTCAGTGCATTTGATTAATTACAAAAATACATTCACAAGGAAGATAGTGCAATCTCCTTCTGTGGCATATTTTATTTCTTTTTAAACAGGCTTCTGAAATATGAGTAAAATAAGCACCTTATAAATAGGTGACAACTGACATTTTAGATTGGCATAATTTCATAGGTTAGGCATTAGATGATGAAATCCAAGCCAAATGAAAAAGCCAATGACTCTACCTAATCATGACATGCTGGCAACCTTACATTATGCTAATATGTGAACCATGAAAATATGAATAATTTCCTGATCGTGTTTTGTAAAGCGAAAAAGATATGGAGAATGAAAGTATATAGTCCTAGGGAAAAAAATCAAGCATATTAGGCATACATTTTTCCTAGCTTCTCAAATGATGAGCAAACTAATCAAGCTAATTTTAATGGCTGGTAGTCTCATTTTCATGTCAATAAATTTACTCTATAGAGATACTGATTTATAAGGTACATGATTTGTATTCTCAATTGAGGGCTAAAATCCAATGAGTATATTATACACTCTTGGGAAAATAACTGTCTAAATTTTATTACTAATAAAATATATGACGAGCTGAGGTTTTTGCAAAATAAGGAAGGAGGGAGAAAAATCTGAGGCTTCCATTCTGTTTTCTCTAAGCACAATGATGGACTGTGCAGTTCAGTAAATGAGATATTTGCAAACATCCGGTGAACTATAAAGCTTGGATTATTAACCCCCAAGTTATCAATACAGATCTTGAGCCTGTTTGGATGAAATAGGATCCAAATCCAAAAAGAAAGATTGAGAGAAGGCAGAGAAAATGTTTTCCAATGCATGGCCTCCAATAGAAATTCTATGTAAATACATATGGCACCCCAATTGATGCAACAGAAATGAGGACAGCTTACATTTTATGTACAGTTGCATATATTGTTTTCTTCAGGGCCATGTCTTTAATAGTATAGAGACAAAGTAAATGTGCACAAGCATCTAGTTATATGGTTTTTAGAAACAGATGTTTCTAAAGGAGCGTTTTCCCCTTTGCCATCACATTTTACCCTTCAGAATTCCTGCATTGTGTTCTTCACACCTTGAACTTTCTGCAGAAAAGGCGGGCAGCTCAGAAACTCTTGAAAGAACTGGTAGATTTGGCTAAGTCTGTCTCTAAGCAGGCCACCAATGCACACAGACCAAAGGGTAGAGTAGAGGGGTTGGACCTGGCTTTCAGCTACACTTTTGTCTTCAGCTCCTTCCTAGTTATAACTGAAAGGGAGAGTCAGACTAACTGGAGAGGTATCAGGTCCAACCCAACAATGATGTAGAGCAATCCAGGCAAAATTCAGTTCTTTATTTGTTCACATCCAATAAAGAGAATCTTTTCAGATTAAACCTTTATTGCTCTTACCCTTATGGATATAACCTGGGAGATTCTAGGGAGCAGCTAGCCTAACTCTCTTTCTTTGCTTCCTATCCAGCTCTGGACTATATTGCCTCTTATCTCCTCTGCTTCCTTGGAATGTGTTCTCTCCCTCTTGAGGATCAAGAGATGACCAAAATGGGATATTTGAAGATTTCTTTGCTTTGAATTTTTAACCGTTACGAATCTAAACATTTCAATTCAATGACATCCTCTTTTACTGCTTGTTTTCCATTACTAGAGTATACTTTAAAGCTTTTGCAGTGTTCTTCCTTGCTTTGAAAACAGTTTGGCATTCAAAGAAAGCTATTACACCCACCATCTGTACCACTCTGTTTCAAGAGGGACATTAATTTTTATTCTTCTTGGATCTTAAAGGAATAAATTTCCTAAATCCCACCATGTTTGCCAGTCAGATATAACTCAACCAACAGCTGTGGCCAAATTGTGTGCCAGTCTGATGCTTTTTGATAAAACGAGTATTTGTTATTCTAGGGATAGATGGCAAAGAGGTGTAGTGAAGCAAGATAATGCTAAGTAACACTGGCAGTGATAGATCTTGACAACATACATTGACTTAAAACATCAACATGCCAAAAAAGGAACAAAGGGGATGAAGAGATGGCAGACAGAAGCTTTTCTGCACTTGAAACACACTTGCTATTTTTTTTAATGCAAGTTTTGATCTCTCTGGTGCAAGTTTTAAAATCAAGACATCATGTTGGAAATCCAGGTGGTCTTTCTTGAAGCCAATTGCAAGGAAGAAGGGATGTTGAATGATACATGCCACACACATATATGAATAGCTCCCTGAGAAAGCTATCAGGAGACAAACAACTTCTTTCTAGATTCAAGGTAGGTTTTATAATATATAACCATGCTGAGCTCCAATTCCATTCTCCAGAGATTGTGCCAAAGCAGCAGAAGCAATGAATCAACCAAGATCCTAATCTCGTAGTGGAGACTCTTGTTATTTTTTTTTTCTTTTATGAAATGGTAAGCCAGGACTTGTAAACACCTCCTCTCTCTTTTGGATATCATTACCAGGATCCAAAATACCTTTGCCATTTTAATATTTTCCCACCCACCCATGGAACTGGGTGCTGGGGATAAATGTAGCTCATCTAGGAGATGAAATTATAAATAGACAGGATTTATGAAGAAACTTAGACCTCAGCAGAGGTACAAATGCTAGTTTTCCATTTATTCATACAAGCTTCAGTTTATAGAATATACTAATACAGCTAATTTTCCAAAAACATGTGAAAAATAAATCAAGCTACACCCAATTTGCAAAATAAGCAAGTTTGTTGACCACAACCCTTTTAGCTCAAGTATCAGAGGAGAAATAAATCTTTATTTCACTTTTAGTTTAGGTGAACAGTTAGCAATTTTACTGCATTTGGGTCTCAGACCAAACTAGGGCTCTTGACACATGCCTCCAACAAGATGCAGTTTAGTGGTGAGAAAAGTAAGGTTCTATATTTAGGCAGGAAGAAACCTCCAAATGTACAGGTACAGAATAGGTGGTACCTGGCTCAACTGTGAGAGGGATCTAGGAGTCCTAGTGGATCATCACCTAAGTATGAACTAACAGCGTACTACAGGCTGCCAAAAAAAACCCAGTGCAATCCTAGATTACATCAAAAGAGGGATAGGTGGAAGCTCATCAAAGAGAGGATCCAATCTGTAGCTAAGGAGAAGTTTTCTGACAGTGAGAACAACTAAGCTATGCCTCCAGGAGTTGTGGGTACTTCATCCCTGGAGGTTTTCAAGAAAAGATTGGACCTCAGTTTGTCCAGGATGGTATAAGCCAGTGATGGCAAACCTTTTAGAGACTGAGTGCCCAAAACCCAGCCCCACGCCCCACCCCCACCCACCTGCAGGGGCACTCACCACCTCCATGGCCTGCCGCAGATTGCCCAGGCGGCTCAGCAGCACCATGGAGGCCACACCATCCACTTGTGCTGCACAGCATCAACTGTGCACGCTGGGGTGCAAGGGCGGAGTCTTGTCCCCGCTGTCTGGCTGCCATGTCCTTGGCTGCGCTGCTCCGTGCGGGCTGCGCTCGGGGGTGATTGTCCTCCGGGGGGCTGTTGGTAAGGAGGGGCCATGGGGGGAGGTGGGGCTGGGGCCCACAGAGACGGCTCTGAGTGCCGCCTCTGGCACACGTGCCATAGGTTCGCCACTACTGATATAAGCAATGCTTTTTTTGTCATAGAATGCACTGGAACAGCGTTCCGGCACCTTTTTTTGATGGAGTTTGTGGGACTAAAAAAAGTTCAGTCAGACCTTCCAACTTCTTGTGAAAAAAAAAATCTCGCAAGGAGTTGGAAGGTCTGACTGAATGTTTTTTAGTCCCACAAACTCCATTTCCCTGCAGCAGAAGAAAAACACACCAGAGCTGAAAAGCAGGCTAGCAAAGAAATGCTTTTGGGAAGAAGGAGGAGCTGCGCCGGGAGGAGAAGCGGCAGGAAACGAGGCTGCCATTTCCAGAAGGGAGAAGGGAGATGCGGGGCAATGTAGGGGCAGCAAGCAAGGGCTGTACTCTGCTCTGCATCCCTGCACAGAGCCTCTGTGTTCTCAGTTCTTGGAGGGAGGCAGCAGGGGAGGCTTGTGCCACCTGGTCACGGCGCAAGCGACGGGAGAGTTGGCGGAGAACAAGGAGGTGGCGGCTGCGCCCGGGCAGGTGATCTGTGGGGTGAAGCTTAAAAAAAGTCCCTCCAGCAGTGCATAGCAGCAGAGGAGCCATTCACCGTCACTCCCCCCATGATTCCGAAAGGGTGGAGGAGAACCAGGCCTATCCCGCCCATCCCATCCCATCCACCTTAGCGTGGCAGTCCGGCTTAGGAGGGGAGTGTAAGGTTGCCAGTCAAGGAATGGCCTGGCAGGGGGAGGGGGGCTGAGTTCCGGCACCTTTTTTCTTACAAAAAAAGCACTGTGTATAAGGACTCCTGCCTTGAGCAGGGGGTTGGATTAGAAGACCTCCAAGGCCTCTTCCAGCCCTATATTCTATGATTCTATCCTGGTATTAGCATTTCTGATTTCAAGAGCTGTTAACATCAGGTCCATAAAGTCAACAAGCTATTGGTCTACTCTTGAGGAACATTTATGGTCTCCTCTGTAGAAGGCAGTATGAACATTGCTGTTGAAGGAAACAAAATTATACTGTTTGTACTTTGGGCATGTAAAATTTGTTGAATATGTTTCAGTTCAAGCATGTTCAAGCACCCTTGGAAACTGAATGTTTTATGAAATGATTATAACTTTATAAAACAATTGTTTTTTTAAAATAATCCATACCATGCCCACTGTCCTCTGTTGTAAGTATTGTTTCCCTTTCTGACTGGCTGAGCAAAAATTTATGAACTAGAAATCTATGGTTGTGTAGACAACCCACAGGATATGTACATATTTTCAGTCACATTAAATATATGTTTTCAGGAACCAATGGCACCCAAGGGACAAGTATTAAGGTTACAAACCACAAACCTCATTCATCATTTTCTGACAACAACTCAGATAAAGCTTGTAGTGCAGACTCCAAGTCCTGTTCCATTACGAGTAAATATTTTAGAGATTACTATGCTCTTTTGAATCAAGATTTAAGTATGATCAGCTATCAAATAATTTTTCCTATTATTTTTCCTCTTAAGACGTTAATCCTAACTCAAATAATTTTTACAGAACTCTATATACTTGTCTTCCCATGCATGCTGTTCACACATATGTAAGGAAACAATCCTGTCAATGTACATACCTAGCCAGCAAATGTTTAGTTTAGTAACATCAAGAGCCACAATATTCTTGTCCTCAGCATGTTATTTAGTTTTCATCAGAAAAAGCAAAGATTATAAGCAAAACAATCTACTGCATTTACTTACTGCAGACATGCTATAAACAAAAGTAAACATAAATGTCATATTTGTACTCCTATGCATCACTAAGTCTGAAGCCAAAACATTTAGCCTATATTAATCTTCTTTATTCCTGATAAAGGCTTCTTGAACTAAGAATTTACCATGAAATAAATTTTTCATGGTTTTCAAATAAAGCTTTTCATATTTTTTCTACTTGAAAATTATAATAGTCCTCATTTTATGATGACAATCAGGATTGAAATTGCCATTGCTAAACAATGTTAACAAGGTTAAACAATTTGGTGATAAAGCATGATGAGATGGGACTGCGCTGCTTAACAATGGCAATTCTGGCAGGCCTGGTTCCCATTGTTAAGGGATGACCATGGGTCATTGAGCGAGGATCTCACATGATCACCATTTCCAACTTTCTGCAGGCTTCTTCATTGCATGTGCTTGTAGGAAGTTAACAGGCAATGTCAGAAATTGTGATCATGTGACCGTGGGGACACTATGACAACCAGAACTTCAAGAATCAGTCATAGATATCACTCATTTTAGAACTATCATTAAGTTTGAACGGTCATTGAATGAGTAGTTGTTAAATGAGGATAATAATAATAATAATAATAATAATAATAATAATAATAATAATAATAATAATAATAATAATAATAATAATAATAATAAGTAGTAGTAGTAGTAGTAGTAGTAGTAGTAGTTGGAAGGGACCTTGGAGGTTATCTAGTCCAACCCCCTGCTCAGGCAGGAAACCCTATACCATTTCAGACAAATGGTTGTCCAGTCTCTTCTTAAAAACGTCCAGTGTTGGAGCATTCCCCACTCCTGGAGGCAGGTTGTTCCACTGGTTAATCGTTCTAACTGTTAGTAAATTTCTCCAAAAAGTTCTAAACTGTGCATCTAACTTGGAGAGACAGACAGACAGAAAGAAAGACAGACAGCTATAAAGGGTATAACTAGATAGATTATAACTAGCTAGCTAGCTATGATAGACAGACATAGATGGATTAGGGATTAGATTAGATTAGATCTCATTGTACACATTTTGCATTTTGACAATAAAGGTTGATTTGATTTGATAACCAGATAGTTGGCCAGCTAGATAATGATAGATACAGCTAGATAGTTAGATATATGTAGACAGAAAGAGATGAGAGAGAGAGAGAGAGAGAGAGAGAGAGAGAGAGAGAGAGAGAGAGAGAGAGAGAGAGAGAGAGAGAGAGAGAGAGAGAGAGAGAGAGAGAGAGAGAGAGATAAATGAGAAGGAGGTATTATTACTGGAATAAAAAATGCCTCAATAGCTCCATCTGTCCTCGTGATGATTTCTGAACATGTCTGATGCTGATCTCCTTTTTAAAAAATTCTGCAGTTCTGCATCTTGTCTCTGGAGACTCTCAGTCATCCAGGTCACGGTTGTCACTAAGGTGCTTGCCCCCCCCCCCCAAAAAAAGACAACTGGACTTTCTTGATTTTTTTCCTTGAAGACGTTTCGCTTCTCATCCAAGAACCTTCTTCAGTTCTATAATGTTCTATAATTCAGTTTTATATAACTTCTTCAGTTATATAAAATAGCTCTAAAAATTAATGGTACATATCAAAGTTTTTACTTACCCAACATATAATAAGAGCAAGCTTTAATTTTCAAACTAGAATATATTGAAATAATATATTTTCTTGCACAGATAGACATTTCTTATAAGCATCTTTGATTGGCAAAGTGATTTTAGGAAATGAGAGATGGATTATACAAACAGATTTGTATATATGAATATTTAAGTGATGCCAGGTGCCGTAATACCAGCTGAACTTTCAGGATCTGATCCATCAGATCCACTGTAAAATTCATTTCCTTTTGTTAACTTTATTCCTACGTGACACAAGTCAACAGCGTAGCTGATATTATATGGCAGGTCCCTCTGCTGTGCAGGGGATAGCCAGCCCTTTCTATAGTCTGACTGTTTAACGGGGCATCCTGACTGAAGTCAATGGAAGGTTTTAAAACCCTATTTGACTGGAGGAAGATTTTGGATACAAAACCAATGAGTGACTGTGAATAAAATGTGTATGCGTATGTACAAAATGTGAATGTTTAGAAACACAGAGACAGAGAAAAGGAGAGTATGCACTATCGAAGAAGAAAAATTTGGTACCAGTGAGTGGAGACACCATTTTCAGGCACTAAACATGGCTTCTCCACAGTTTTGAAATACCAATATCGCAGGTTATTCCTGAAATAAAGTGAAATTGGAAAGAGTCCAAATTAATTTTCAAAACAAAAAGGGATTCCTTTTAAATATAGGAAGAATGTGCAAAAACAAAAAAATAGGCATGTCAGCAAGGTAGTCAAAATAGCAAGTGCTAGTCAAGATAGCAGCCATAATGGTGAAATGCTCTGCCTGTTTATTATGCGTGTTATATTGCAGTTGCTATCTTGATTTTTGGGGATCATACACTGCAGACATTCCTGCAAAGAAAGCATACTAGATATAATCTCTGAAGAAGCTTCTAGGAGGAATTTCTACCAAACTGTAGTTTCTTAACAGGAAAGATTGACCATGTATCAACCTACAGCTTACCTGCCTGGCTTTCTAGCTGTAAACTCTATTAAATTCAATGTGTCTTACTCCAAAGTAAACAAGTAAAAAAAGTATAATATTACAGGCTAAAATTCATTCCATTTCTCTAGGGACATGAACTTGTGAACCTATGAGACTGGATAACAATGTATTTATATGAGTTATATAATTAAATATATTTTGTTACAGCAGGTAAAATGAGGCAACAGCTAATATCAAACATAACTTGTCAATCTTTTCGCTTTCCTTTCTTTTAACTGTTTGATTTGTTTCTATTCCTGAGCTCTGATCGTAAATAAAGAAATTGACTTGATAGTAATTTCTAATAAACTCAGTAACTTTCCCAAGTAACAACACCAAGAATACCTTTGGGGAAGTCATGGCAGTTAAACTGTAATATTGATATAAATTCACAGTGTAAGCACACCCTTTTCTAGTAGCCCATGTATAATAACCATAAATCAAACCAATTTCAAGTCAAAACAAACCACAAATTCCGTGATATATTGTGTGAGTCCAGGAATTGGGAATCTTAAAAGAAAGAACATAAAAATGCCTTCCACGTATATGCCAGCATTAAAGAATATATCAAAGGCTTTACAAGAAAATGTGTGCTCTTGATGCTTAATGTGTGGATTTCCCATAGATTGGCTTTTTTATTTCTTTCTCTAGATTTGAATTTTCTGTCAAGAGTTTCAAACCAGAAATTGTACACACAGTTCTTGAAACAGTCTAATAGTTAAGTCAATTAGGACTTCCTTGCTCACTCTGAAGAAATCAAAATCCTTTAGACAGTATAATGATCAACATTTGATCATAACTGTAGAACAGGGGTCCCCAACCTTGGGCTCTGTCTGCTTCTGGGCCTTGAGCTGTTCGGAACTGGGCCACGGAAGTGGCTGGCGAACACAGGCACACATCCCTACTTGCACGAGCAGCAGGTGAGAAAGTGTGCATGCTCCATTTGCACACTCCTGTGCTTGCCAGCCACTCACACTGAACCAGCCCATTCCCACCCCCTTGCCAGTCTGCAAAGTGGAAAGGCTGGGGAAGTCTGCTGCAGAAGACTACCGATAAGAACTTAGAGCAAGCTTGTAAATTATGATTTAAGCTCAAGAGAAAACAAAAGAAGTAAACCTTTATCATAGCCTTTATTACATGGAAACACATACATCTAAAATTATAGTTATAAGTAAAATGTAAGCATAAAATACAATAAAAGCATAAGATTAATTTAATGCAAATAATAGTGGCACTCTCCAAGATTAGAAGTACCCTCAGACATGTTCTCAGTTTTCAGGCTTTCCAGTTTCTGTTACCTTAGTCTATATTATTAAAGTAAAATTCTAGTATCTGTCTGGATCCTGTTTCTTGACCTGGCCCATCTCAAAGGAATGCCAATAACCTTTCTTTGAAAAAGAATAAGAAAAACACCCGAGAGACCAGGCAGAATCAAAGCCAATGTGTGGATTTCCCATAGATTGGCTTTTTATTTCTCAAAGGAATGCAAATCTCATGTCCAGTGTAAGAAGGATTGTTCCACCTTACTGTCAAGGCTTTCAAATTGCACTTACGATTGGAAATGAACATTAAAGGAACAAACGTCTGAATTTGGATTAATAGGATTTATTAAGAAAAGGGTTAAGATGCTAGCACAAGAATTTAAACAAGTACTTTCGCTTTCAGCCATGAACCCACGGTATACATAAGTGATTCTAATAATTAATTTTTTGTTTTTTCCTCACTGCCCTTTTAGTGAAGATGAGATGTTTATCCAGTTTCTTGATCAGTGTGAGAATCCACAGTCAGTGCTGGAATACTTTTCCTGGGAAAAATTGCTATGGTAAAGCATTAGCACTCTAGCCAAGGAAAGGGGCATAGAAAGAGAGAATCAAGATGTGATAGCAGATTCAAACAGTTTTGTCCCAGTGATAAATACAGCAACAGAATATTATTATGATAGTGCTACCCTTTAGGTACGCATGATGCTACAACGTATATTCAAAAGGGGCGGAGCTTGCATCACAGTGCTGTAACTCTTCATCATCTCTACCCTTTGCTTATCATCACAGAGATCCATGGAGATAATGCTTTGGTGTAAAAAAGATGAAAGAATTCTAGAGATATTTACAGGTAGTTCTCAATTTACAATTGTAATTGAGCATGACAATTACAGTCATAAAGGGAGTCATCATGAGACTGACCCAATTTTACAAACTTTTTTGCAATAGTCATTAAGTGAATGTGGCAGTCATAAAACAATTGTGGTGGTTGTTAAGTGAGCCCATTGTTCCCTATGGGGTGGGTTTTGCCGGAAGCCAGAAATAAATGCCAGTTTCTGGCAAAAAAAATGTTATAAATCATGGTCATTTGACCATGGGATGCTGCAAATGGTCATAAATGCAGGCTGGTTGCCAAGAACTCAATAATGCTGTCATGGGATCATAGGGTGGAGTGGGGACTGGCCATTGAAACGTTGAAACTGGGTTTTAAGTAGCTTTGAGGGATTTATTGTAACTTAGAACATAAAACACAGAATAATGGAGTTGGTAGATACCTTGGGGGTCTTCTAATCCAACTCCCTGCCCTATACAAATCTGGACAAATGACTATCCAGTGGCTTTAGGAAACTTCAAGTGATGGGACACCCACAACTTCTGGAGGCATGCCATTCACTGATTAATTCTTCTCTCTCTCAGGAAATTTCTCCTTAATTCTAGGTTGGATCTCACTTTAATGAACCCATTATTTCTTGCCTGCCCCCAGATGCTTGGACAATAGGTTAATAACTTCTTTGTGATAGCCCCTCAAGTACTGGAAGACTGCTATCATATCACCCTTAGACTTTCTTTTCATTAGATTGTACATACCTAGTTCCCTCAATTGTTCATCATATGGTTTAGCGTCCAGACCTTTCATCAACTTTGTTGTTTTTCTCTGCACTTTTTCTAGGGTCTCAAATTCTTGTTTGTACCGTGACCAGAATTAGGTGCAATATTTCAAGTGTGATCTCACCAGTGCATTATAAATTAGTACTATTACTTCATGTGATCTTGAAACTATCCCTTTGTTGATGCAACTATATTAGTTTTTTTTTGCAGCTTCAACACACTGCTGGTCCATACTTAAATGGTGGTTACCTACAATACCTAGATCCCTTTTACAGTTGCTACTTTGAATGGTCACTAAACAACAGTTGTAAATCAAGGAGTAGCTGTAGCTTATTCTGGTTAATATTTCAGTTCTTTCATGAGGTTTTCAATGTGGCATTCATTATTTTAAAAAATATTACACTTCCCTTATTCATTTCTTTTTAAGAATCAAAACCTTAATGGAATGATAACATTTGATCAGGAAGAACTTCCTAGTCCAGACTGTTTTTTTTCTCTCTAAATTCATTCATTCTTAATGGTTTTATGATTTTGATAGCAACTTCAGCTTTTTGGTGATACAGAAATATTAATGATATGTACTGTATATTTGTCATCTAAACTGGCCTCCCCCTTTGAAATTTTTGAAGGCGTTTAGCAATCCAGTTGCTTAAAAATCATAAATAGAATGGAACGCAATGGAATAACAGAGTTGGAAGGGACCTTGAAAGTCTTCTAGTCCAACCCCATGCTCAGGCAAGAAACCCTATACCATTTCAGACAAATGGCTGTCCAGTCTCTTCTTAAAAACTTCCAGTATTGGAGCATTCATAACTTCTGGAGGCAGGTTGTTCCACTGATTAATTGTTCTACCTATCAAGAAATTTCTTCTGAGTTCTAAGTTGCTTCTCTCCTTGATTAGTTTCTATCCATTGCTTCTTGTCCTGCCCTCAGGTGCTCTGGAGAATAGTTTGACTCCCTCCTCTTTGTGGCAACCCCTGAGATATTGGAACACTGCTATCATGTCACCCCTCGTCCTTCTCTTCATTAAACTAGACATACCCAATTCCAGCAGCCATTCTTTATATATCTTAGCCTCCAGTCCCCTGACCATCCTTGTTGCTCTTCTATGCACTCTTTCTACAGTCTCAGAATTTCAGAATATGTTGTTTATTAACTACAGCAATCATTATCTTCAATGCAAGGTTTTTTTTTTAATAAAAAAGCCTCTCTTATTTCTTAACAAGAAAATAAGTTTAAACATATTGTCCATTCATAGAACTTTGAATATTGAAATGCTGGAGGGAGTATATAACTATCACACAAGAGAGAAAGGGAAAAAAAGATTAATTGTGATCATAAACGTCTCAGGGAACTGTACACAATTTATTTCTCTATTATCGTACATTCTTAATAACATGCACAGGTTTAAGGATGATAGTTAAAAAATCTGCTTCTTCGTGCAAATTGCCCTTTGCTGGATCAGATTTATTTATTTATTTTCTGCAGATTAATATATACATAAGGCACTACTAATGAGATCTGATTGAAGGCACAAAGGTCGGTTTCAGCTGAATACAATTAAAAATGAGGCATGGAACGAAAACATAAAATGAATATAATAATCTGATTAACTGGACTACCAAAACAAAACTGCCCTCTTTAAAAAAAGATCCCCTTGACAATTGAAAAAATAAAATGATTCTCCATTTAACAGGAACAGAATTTCTGTAAAGTAGAGTCAAATGAATGTTCTCATTTCATGAAGGTTTTCACTCCTATTGTTTGGTTTTTAAATCTGTCAAGATGGACAATTTTAATAACAAAAAGCTTGAAAAAAGCTTGAAAACAAAGATTTTTTTAAAAAAAATACTAT
>NW_015386892.1:0-1190 GCF_001527695.2 Protobothrops mucrosquamatus
TGGATATGGATGGTCTCCCAGAAATAGATGGACCATTCTTCCTAGGTAAGTAGGGGTAACACCTGCATCTGAGGTAATAGTAACCACAGTGTATTGTGCATTCAGAGGAGTAAAACGCCAGTGGCAGCTGAAGTAACGCTGATTTTTTTTTTGTCTCAAAGGCATGTACTACAGCATCTTAGAAGACAGAAGACTCAGTTGTCAGCCTGCAGTGTTGATGGTGAAAAAGGAGGAAGAAGGAATGGAACGCAAGAGTGAACATGATCTCCACCAAGAATGCTATTTCACCAATTATGTCAAAACTGACCTTTAGAACAATTGCTGAAAATGTAAGACACTTTCATGAACACACTACACTACACATTTTAATCCTATCTGTGGCCATTGATACGTGATAGAGAGTCCAGTTTTCTTGCCTGTTGTATTTTTAGCCAATTCTAGGTGTGTTCCATGATGTACATAAGATTCCATAGTTTTCTTGCCTCCTTACTGTTGGACCTGGCAATGGTTCTTAAAACCCAAAAGAAAATGTCTATGGCCCTTTCTATTGCTAGGCTTGGTCACTGATTATTAAAACAGTAATTAGTATTCTGGCCTGGTGTAATGATAGCCATAGCTGTAGTTCTTAGAACTTGAGAAGGGCCACACAAGCGTTCCACATGCCAACCCATCACGTAAATAATAGTGATGACTCATTTTTAGGGGTCTTTCAGTCCCTGAGCTTCCCCTGTGTGACACTCACACTGAATGGATGTGGATAATTATCGGCTCCCAGACTCACTCAGTCCATGAGCAGATACTCTGTGAGACTCACACTAGAAGTCTCTCCGGGTCGCCCTGGGTGACCCTTTCAGTCCCTGAGTGAGCAGTGAGGGCGAATAACACTGGAGGTGTCAACAGCCCTCAGCTGGAAGCCTCTCCCAGTCCCTGAGGCTCCCCAACTGAGTCTCAAACTGGAAGGGAATCCTTTTGGATCGCTTCCCTCACTGGCCAATGATGATCATGATCAGTGCAGTCTGTGAAACCAGAGAGACAAAAGAGATGCACTATTCCTGATTCCATCTGCGCCGACCCCCATGTTTAGGCATGGACCCTTGGCCACGCCACCTTCGCCCCCTGCCTCTCGCCTCAGCCCACTTACAGCCAGCTTTCCTCCTCCGCTGCCCTCCCGCAGCCATTCTCCACGGCCA
>NW_015386892.1:3741-7566 GCF_001527695.2 Protobothrops mucrosquamatus
GGCGTGGCCAAGGGTCCACGCCTAAACCTCCCATTCCCTTCCTGACAGGGGCCTTTCAGTCCCTGAGTTACCACTCTGTGACACTCACCCTGAAGGAGAAGGCGGCCAGTCGCCCCCAAGGCTCCTTCGGTCCCTGAGCACACACTCTGTGAGACTCACACTGGGAGGGAGACCCTTTCAGTCCCTGAGTGAGCAGCCAGGGCGAATCACAGTGGAGGAGTCAACAACGCTCAATTACAAGCCTCCTCCGGTGCCCTAGCTGAGTCACAAAGTGGAAGGGAATCCTTTTGAATCGCTTCCCTCCCAACTTCATACCCTGAGAAATAATGTCAGCTGCAGCCAGATCTCTTGGAACCAAAAGTAAACCTGGTGACGCAGTTTAACATGAGATATTGCCATCTCAATAAATTAATAACTAGTTTTTTGCTAGGGTGAGACATTATGTCCTCGAACTGGAAAATAAATCTGTGTGACCCTTTTAAATTCTAGATGTGGCCATTGAAACCTGAGTAGATTTCTTGCCTGGCTTAATTTAGGCATAAGGGTCGTTCTTAGAACCAGAAAGCATCTCAATGGCCCTTTTTAATGCTGGGTGTGCCGGTGATTGATAAAAGATTTCTATTTGGAATAATTTTATCCACGCCTGTTGTTTAAAATGTGTAAGTTATGTTTTGACTGATAAATGTTAAACATGACACACAGTATGGCGGTCACCTCAAGAATTTTGATTTCTTTTGTCACACAAATTTGTCTTTTTGTTCCTGAAATTTCTGTTTGACATGTATTTTTTGTAATACAACTGAGTTTTACTCCTGATTTACTGTTTAGTTGTGATGCTTATGGTAGACAAGTTTTATCTTTTGCCTGTTTTTATGTATTCTTTCTTATCACCACCTTTTCACCAAGAGATACTTGTTGTGATATTTATGTATTTGAACACTGAAGTTGTGTTTTCTTTCTTCTGAGAAAAATCTTTTGAGGACAACTATGGTTCCTTTTACACCTCACCTTTTGTCAAAAATGTCATTTTAAATTAGTGAACTATTTAACCCATGGTATTTTATCATTGCTTTTGTAATTTTTATGTGACTTTTTATCCTTAAAATATTGGATTATGCTTTTATGTATCTGTAAGACTGTATTATGTTTTGAATTGTTGAACAAACTGTTGCAACTGGGTAGCGCTTGGAAGATATGATGCAGCACAATAAAGTATTTTTCAAGTCTTCCTTCACTACATTTGGGATCCTGCAGTCAGGAGCTTGGACCTGTTGGGCACCTTGTGCTCCTGCCCTTTGCCGAAGTCACTGAGGATCATCTTTCGTAAGGATTTGGAGGTTTGGTATATTCAGAAATGTCCTGTTCTACCAAAATAAACTTCCAATGAAGTTTTTTGTGCTTTACATAACATTTTAGATCTCTCTCTCTCTCTCTCTCTCTCCCCCCCTCTCTCTCTCATCTATTATCTATCTCACCTATTAGTCATCTATATCAGACACAAGGCCCGGGGTCCGGATGCGGCCTGCGAAGTGATTTCATGTGGCCTGCGAAGCCATCCTGGAAACTGAGGGAACGGCCCCCGCCGCCTTGGCCCTGGCCCAGGCCGGCTGGGAGCCAATGTACAATTTTGTGGTGGCCATCTTGGCACTTGCCCCAGTGGACCATGCCTTGGCACTTGCCCCGGTCCCACCCCCTTCTGCCAGAGACCCTCAGATCTGTCCCACTCCTGCCCAGGCCCCCATAGGCACCCTTGACGCGGCTGATGTAGAACTGGCCACGCCCACCCAGCAGGCCACACCCACTCCATCCACGCCCACCCAGTAGGCTGCACCCACTCTGGCCACACCCACCCAGCCCCCAGAGCAACCGCAATGCTGATGCGGCCCTCAATGAAATTGAGTTTGACACCCCTGGTCTAGGGTTTCCTACCTGGGCAGGGGGTTGGACTAGAAAACCTCCAAGACCCCTTCCAACTATTCTACTCTTCTCTACTCTACTCCCATTCCCATTCTACATAAAGCAGTATTTCTCACCCGTTGCAACTTAAGGATGAGGAAGCCAGTTTCACTTAACCCGGTTACTAACTTATCAACTGCAGTGATTCTTAACGACGGTTGCAAAAAGAAGTGGTAAAATGGGGCTAAACTCACAAGAGTTGTCTCGCTTAGCCACTGAAAATTTGGGCTCAACTGCAGTCCTAAAGTGAGGCCTGCTTGTCCATGCCCGAAATATGCAATTCTGTGTTAGGATGCTATGATGCAATGCAAAGAACAGCCGACATCAACTTGTTTTCCGTTTATTTTTAAGATAGCAAAAGGAGAAAGAACTACACTGAGCCCGTCACCCAGGACAGGTTGGTGAGAATTTGCCATTTATGGCCAAATTTCAGTGCAATTAATCATTAGCTAAATTATCTAGTACAATTCATCAGCGGGCTTCACAGTGTAGGAGAAAAGGGTGTGCTGATTTTCTTGCTAATCCTTGCTACTATATACTTATTTAATACAATGTAAAGGTTCACCCAACTCCAGGTAAATTTGGATGGCTTCCATTAAGAAAAGTAAAAACTTTAAAAAATAATAATAAGCACGTGGGGACAGCTGCTCTAAGATCCAAGCTTGTTTTCAGAACTGTACCTTATTTTTATTAAATAAGACCCGTTTCTTGAAACAAGATCTGAAGACCCAGCTTAAATAAATGCCCTGCTCTTCATTTGCTCCCCAATACCTGAACATACTTTGAAGGAAAACCTTATCCCTTGCTTGATTCTCTCCGTCCCCAAAACCCAGCTACGTGGGTGAGGGTCTGTTCTCCTGATCTACACTTAACCAATTTCAGAGTGGATCCTGGACCATGGAGGGAGAGGTAGTGCAAATAGATATAAACCCCGGCCATCTCAAGATGGAGGCGGCTTCTTCTCACTTTTGTAAAGTTTGCGAAGGCTGGAATCCATTAAGAAATCCACGGACCTGTATAACAGCCAAGGAAGAGAGGAGGAATTAAAAACGAGCTTTTTCTTAAGAGGAATTCACCCTTCCAGGAAGGCAAACTTTACCAATATTTTTTTTAAAAAATATCCCACACCTCGTTACAAACTCCAGAATCTGGAAACACAATTTGGCCTACCACAAAGTTCCTTGACCTCGGCAACTTTAAGATGGACTTCAACTCCCAGAATTCCCCAGCGCGGCTGGTGAATTCTGGGAGCTGAAGTCTATACCCTTGAAAGTTGCCGAAGTTGAGAGACACTGCTGCAGTCTGTGTGTGTCACGAGCTCAGGAACCTGAGCATCGCTGCAGTACAGGCAGTCCTTTGAATTACAACGGTTCGTTCAGCGACCGTTCAGAGTTACAACGGCACTGAAAAATGTGATGGGTCAGGTGTGAGTGGCAAAGTGGTTCCTTTTTAATTTGGCCCACTCAGCTCTCCTCCCCTTAACCAAGAGGCTGGCCCAGACCATACCTGTCAATAGGTTTGATGATGAAAGGGATGGCCGTAAGCCCGATGGCCGTCGTCGTCCATTTCCTAGCAGGGAGGGGCCAGTGGGTCAAGCGGCCCATGAGGTAGAGGGACCCAGCGCAGATGCGGTTGATGGTGAATCCAGGGATGGCCACCGAGGCCAAGGCTTGCCAGATGAACGTGTCCACCACAGCCACGGCTGCCTGCGTGGTTCTCCCTTCCTCCTGAGGTGTCGCCTGGCCATCCCAGACAGAACAAACCCCAAACATGGGAAACCGTGAGCGTCACCAACTTAACCATCATCCCGTCACGTTTTAACAAATTCTTCATCTGAAATCGGAGGTTATCAAAGATATACAAAGCATG